>NC_088231.1:8221476-8306476 GCF_036934945.1 Oncorhynchus masou masou | reverse complement strand
GTAGTCAAATGTCTTACCGTGGAGGTGGAGGAAGCTTGGGTAGATACGGATATCATACCTGAGAGAGAGGAAAGAGTGAGTGTGAGAGAGAGGGGGGGGGGGGGGTGACAGTGCAAGAGGTTTATATTTCAAATCAAATGTAATTTTGTCACATGCTCTGAATACAACAGGAATACAACAACCTTACTGTGAAATGCTTACTGACAAGCCCTTGACCAACAATGCAGTTCAATAAATGTGTTAAGAAAATATTTACTAAATAAACTAATGTAAAAATAGAACAATTTAAATAAAAAGTAACACAATAAAATAAACAATAACAAGGCTATACAAAGGTGGTACCGGTACAGAGTCAATGTGCAGGGGTGCAGGTTGGTCGAGTTATTTTGTACATGTAGGTAGGACGCTTGTCTGAACGCTTGTCTGGGCAAAAGGTAGATTAGGTATAGAAAAGGGATGGCGGAGTTTGGCGTAGGTGTCTACACAGCCAACCCTATGGCAGAGAATCATATCTCCCTTCCAGAACTTTCTGACCTGACCATCAGATTCTACTTATCCCCAGTTACATGTTCAGCTGTTTAATAAAGTCACAAATGAAAGACATACATGATACCGTCACCCCCAGCTGAAGGTGTAGTTTGGCATGGATAAGGATTGTGTGTGCCTACCTGCCCCTGCATACAGTAAGGTATTGGAGTGGCCATCACAAAGTCCTGACCTCAATCCTATATAAAATTTGTGTGCACTGAAAAACTGAACTGAAAAAGCATGTGCGAGCAAGGATTCCTACAAACCTGACTCCGTCACACCAGCTCTGCCAGAAGGAATGGGCCAAAATTCACCTAACTTATTGTGGGAACCTTGTGGAAGGCTACCCAAAACATTTGACCCAAGTTAAACAATTGGCAATGCTACCAAATACTAATTGAGTGCATCTAAACTTCTGATCCACTGGGAATGTGATGACAGAAATAAAAGCTTTAATAAATAATTTACTTCTACTATTATTCTGACATTTCACATTCTTAAAATAAAGCGGTGATCCTAACTGACCAAAGACAGGGAATTTTTACTTGGATGAAATGTCCGGAATTGTGAAAAACTGAGTGTAAATGTATTTGGCTAATGTGTATGTAAACTTCTGACTTCAACTGTATATGTGTGTAAAGGTGTGTGTGTATATGTGTGTAAAGGTGTGTGTGTGTGTATATGTGTGCAAAAATGTGTGTGTGTGTGTGTGTGTGTATATGTGTATTTGTGTGTAAAGGTGTGTATGTATGTGTGTAAAGGTGAGTGTGTAAAGGTGTGTGTGTTTGTGTAAAGGTAGGTATGCAAAGGTGTGTGTGCAAAGGCGTGTGTAAAGGCGTGTGTGTAAAGTTGTGTGTCTATATGTGTGCATATGTACCTGCCCCTGGGCGTGAGGCACTGCAGCTCTTTGAAGATACACACAGCATCTCCTGTAGCCTGGATCACATCTGCCTTGGACAGCACACGGTCTCTAAACACCTGGGAGGAGGACAAAACATGTCACATTCCATACAAAATCAACATTTCATTTATTCATGTGTGGCATTGGCTGAGACATTTGTTCAAATCTGTAGATACTCATGTATTTCAGTTTTAACATGTAGAACTTATATCCCAATAAAGTTGAACTTGACGGTTGGTGGCAGTTCAGTTGCGCTGCCAGCCGTTTGAGTGTCTCATTCATTCAGACAGAGATGTCTAGTCACTGAGTCCTGACACTGAGGTTTGTTGTGGGGAAGAGTTTGATCTGCAGGACTGAAAAGGCCAAAACATCTATAATACAAGCTGACTCCGGTCGTCAGTTGGACAGTGTTTCCTCCGACACATTGGTGCGACTGGCTCCCGGGTTAAGCGAGCATTGTGTACAAAAAGCAGTGTGGCTTGGCAGATCATGCTTCGGAGGAAGCTTGGCTCTCGACCTTCACCTCTCACGAGTTTGTTGTGGAGTTGCAGCGACGAGACAAGATCGCAACTACCAATTAGATATCACGAAATTGGGGAGAAAAAACAACAACAACAAAAAACATCCAGAAAACTGGAGGCTATGAGAGGCAATGCATTATCCTGATGACTTAATGTAAATATTCTGTCAATGTCAGATGCTTCGTTCTGTTCTTGTGTTTTACATTTTAACATGTGATCTTGTCTGTATGTACTGCTGCAAAATGAATTGCCTCTTGAGGACATTAACGTTTTCTGAATCTGAATCTGAATACGGGACTAATATGGAAGACTATAGCAGAAGTTTATGAATGCTGCCATCACGTTCGGTCTGACCTCTGCTGCTAAATTTGTTTATTCAAACTTGAAGAATATTTCAGTGAGTGTGGGTTTTTCCTTTCTTCCAAGTCTATAACAGACACACACTCTCACACAGCCCCCCACCTCCACAGGTTCTGGCCCCTCTTCCGTGGTGGCAGTGTCCCCGGGCGGGACATAGAAGCGGACCTCCATCAGCGACACCTCTGCCTCATCGTTCTGGTGGAACTCCAGTGTCACCTCGTTCTTCCCCGTGGCGCACTGGGACACGCTGGCCAGGGGAATCTCAAACGCTGGGCTGTCGCTCACCTCGAATGACAGGAGAGGGCCTGGGGACAGAAACTAGACTGTGTTGGAGACTAAATGTTACAACCCAAAATGGCCTCTGAAAACTTGAATATGTGTTAGTGTTGTCCTTACCAGAGAATTTGGTGGTGCCCCAGTTCCAACCCTTCACACACAATTCCTTCTCTGACAGCTCCACTTTGTAGTGGGCTTTGAAGTACTCAGAGATCTTCTCAAAGTCCTGGAGAGAGAGGGTAGAGAGGAGAGGGGTGGAGAGAGAGGGTAGAGAGGAGAGGGGTGGAGAGAGAGAGAAGACAATGTTAATTTTCCATGCTGACTTTTCTGTTTCAAATTATTCTATTCCACACTCCTCTCTGATCTTGTTCCTACTCCAAACTCACTCTTTACTCTTTTCATTCCCATTCTTGCCTCTTTCCACCTCTCCATCTGTTTCCTCCCCTTTCTCCTTATTTCTATCTTCCATCATCCATACCTCCCTCCCCTTCATCCTTCCCTCCATCTCTCTGTCTCCCTACCCTCCTACCCTCCTACCCTCCTGTACCCCTCTCCCTCCTATTTTCCTTTCCTCCACCCCTTTCCTCTCCGCACCTCTCCTCTACCCTCCTCTCTCCCCTCATCCCTCTCTCTTCCTCCCATCCCTCTTGTCACCGTGTCTCTGAAGCCGTCATATTTGTAGATGTGCCCGGTGCTGGTGGTCAGCTTGATGCCCTGTCCCAGACACACACGTCTCCACTGGGCCTGAGACACCTCCGCAGCTGGGATGCTGTCCACCTTCCCTGTCTTACTGCTCTTATACACCACACTCTGTCTACCGAACCTCAGACGGCCGTCATTCTGGGGAAAACACAGTAAATAGTGTTGACATACATATACAGTATAGCAACACCTGAAGTCAACCTAGACACACACTCACATTTAGAATAGTTTGCAATGGTTTTTAACTGTTGACTGCATTGTCAGATATGTGATGCTGTGCAGAAACACACACAGACAGCATCTCCTCGAGTCCTCTCTCTCTCTTTCGCTTAACACACACACATGCGCACCCACTCACCCATGACCCTTTGACCTCCTGGTAAATGTCACTGAACTCCAGTGTGTCGCCCATGGCAGCTATTCCTCTGGTTCTCAGGAGCCACTGTCCCTCTAATACCACACACAGAGAGTCTGCCTTCATTATACTAGTCCTATAGCTCAATTGATAAAGCATGGGGCTTGCAATGTCAGGACGGTGGGTAGGATTACCGGGATCACTCATAAATAATGTGTATGCACATAACTGTCATTTGCCTTGAAAATAAAAGCTTCTGCTAAATGGCATATATAATTATTATAATATTATTCATGTATCTACCGTACTGTACTATCTATAGCATAAACTAACTACAAACTCATAGAAATATATATATTTCTATCTCTTTTGTAAAAAAAATATCTTGTTTCAATGATTTACATTTGGACTAAATCTTGAATTAAATACATCTAAATTATTTATATGGAAGTCTAAGTGATTTATATGGAAGCCTGTATGACCTGCATGTCTCAACAACTTAATACCGTAGGCCTCGCAATGAAAATTATAACAACCAACCAAACTTGCTTGGTATGTGTTGCTGTCAGCTGTCAAGCAAATTGGGACTGAGACATGTAAATAACCCTTATGACATGTAAAAACTCTTCTGCAATATAGTACAGCTTGCTATAATGGTGCTATTATTATGTTAGTGTTTACCGATTACAGTTGATCTGTGGAATAACGTCATGTTTACATTACTAACCGTTGTGTTGGAGCTGTCAACTTGCAATGTTGTGCGTGGGGAGAAAGTAAAGTCTTTGCGTCCTGTGCGTCGAAAGTGACGTGATCACGGTTTGTATGTGTTACGTTTGACGTTTTTTTTCTCCTGTTGGTCTGGATTTTTGCGTTTCGATTGTTGTCTTCATGATAACTTACACATTGATCATCAGACCAAAACCGAAGGGAAAGACATCGAACATAATTGCAAATAAGTATGTTATAAAATTATATCAGGGGCTTGATAAATACGTTTTTGCACACAATGAATTGCACAAGTGCAAGAAACCTATGAAAACGCGCAGTACATACGAAATGCTAACAAATTGAGTTGGATTACTGAATCACTCATTTCCTCTCCGAAGACAAATGCAACTATTCTAGCATTCTATTCATTGTACAAACAGATTGAAATTCGTAATTTATTTTACCTTTATTTAACTAGGCAAGTCAGTTAAGAACATTGGTGGCGAAATATCGCCTACATTTCCTGTTAATGCAGCTAATGTTGCATTACGGCAGATAGTCTAGTGGTTAGAGCGTTGGACTAGTAACTGAAAGCTCGAATCCCCCAGCTGACAAGGTAGAAATCTGTCGTTCTGCTCCTGAACAAGGCAGTTAACCCACTGTTCCTAGGCCGTATTTGAAAATAAGAATTTGTTCTTAACTGACTTGCCTAGTTAAATAAAGGTAAAATAATTCACGAATTTCAATCTGTTTGTACAATAGTTGTATTTGTCTTTAGAGAGGAAATTAGTGATCCAACTCAACTTGTCAATCGACCACTATTAATGCCCCAGCTCTATGTGATTGGTCATGGTGGTGTCACTAACCCTGCTTCCGAGTCCAATCACACGATGAGCTGCGCCCCCTCACAGCCAGAGAGAAAGAGCTGCAGGAGCTGAGGCAGTTTGACCAGGACTGGCGGTATGGACCCTGCACAGGTACCCTGCAGCAACTGGTGTTGACTATCTGACACCACATTTTTAATACCGTTGTTCATAATAACAATATTCAGCACGGTGGAGCGCCAATTTTTCATCTTTGCACTGTCCCTTTATATTGTAATGTTTTACTGTTTCCTCTCCTGTTTCATATTGCTTTGTGAATTGTTTTAACCCAATCCAAGTGTTTTACTTCCTGTATATCATAGTGCTCTATGATCTACAGTAGCATTCCTAATCCCACTCTAATCACACACTCTCTCTCAGGTATCAGTCGTTTGCAGTGGTGGGAGAGAGCTGCACAGCATGGGTTAAACCCCCCTCAAGATATCAGATATATGCTGTTTAGCGCAGACACAGACTACACACACTGGTACTATGATCAGAATAGTACACACACAACGCACAAACATATGCACACACATTCTGTTACACACACAAATGCATGGACATTCTTAGAGAAAATGGTTCCAAAAAGGTTTGGCTGTCCCCATAGAATAATCCTTTTGGGTTCTAGGTAGAAGTCTTTTGTGTTCCATATAGAAACCTCATTGGAAAGGGTTTTTACATGGAAACCAAAATAGTTCTACCTGGAACCAAAAAGGGTTCTTCAAAGGGTTATCCTATGGGGAAAGCCGAAGAACCCTTTTAGGTTCTAGATGGCACCTTTTTTTCTAAGTGTGTACACACATCACACACTGTCAAAAACACACAAACAACTCTCTCATAAACGCACACACTTGATTCTGGACCATTACAAATGTATTCCAGCCATACAGTATCATATGTAATGTTGTGCATAACAGTAATGAGAAATTATACATTTGTCATATTTTGTTGTTAAAATATTGTCTTCGTACTGTTTTGTCTTTCAGTCTGTCGAGTGACTATCCATTGTGAGAAATGGAAAGAGGAGAGACAGAGAAGATAAAAGTAGAATGTCCAAAGTTCAGGTGCTTTTGCTTTTGTTTAGTTCAGGTTTGACTGCTAACCATTACACTACACGTTTTTATTAAAATACTATTTTCTACAAAAATATCAGTTTTTATTAGGTATGTCACACACACACACACACACACACACACACACACACACACACACACACACACACACCACACCACTGCCTCTTTTGAGACATTTACATACATATTTGTATTGGGAACCCATTTCAAACTAAAAAAAATAAATTGTATATGTACCAGAGGGAGGAAGAGAGAGGGACAGTCAGATGATGCTATTACCTGCTTATGTTGTGTCGACAGTGACACATTCTATTACATTTACATTTAAGTCATTTAGCAGACGCTCTATTACACAGTAATCGTTAGAACTCAGGACAGCCTCAATCGGGGCATGGACTCTACAAGGTGTCAAGAGCATTCTACAGGGATGCTGGCCCATGTTAACTCCAATGCTTCCCACAGTTGTGTCAAGTTGGCTGGATGTGTTTTAGGTGGTGGACCATTCTTGATACACACAGGAAACTGTTGAGCATGAAAAATCCAGCAACTCTGGATGGCACACATACACAAGCCATGTCTCAAGCTTAAAGATCCTTCTTTAACCTGTCTCTTTCACGTCATCTACACTGATTAAGTGGATTTAACAAGTGACATCAATAAGGGATCATAGCTTTCACCTGGATTCACCTGGTCAGTCTGCCATGGAATGTGCAGGTGTTCTGTTTTGTATACTCAGTGTATATAGCCAAGTTATATAGCCAAGTTAAGCTATGTAGCCAAGTTATCTTTTCTCATTGTGTAGTTCTCTGTTATTTATATTTGTTTCTCTCTGCATTGTTGGGAAGGGCCCGTAAGTGTTAGTCTATAGCTGTTGTTTACGAAGCATGTGACAAATAAAATGTGATTTGAGCAATAGCCTAGAATAAACGATGTAGGATAATGTGTTGCATCAGAAGAGCAATCGCTTACTGCTGTTATAACGTGACGTCTAACAGAGCAGATAGGTGTGTGTGTGTGAGAGAAAGAAAGAGGGAGGGAGGATGTGGGGTGCTGGGGAACATAATGTCTGACCACATATGTACCTTAAGCACATGTATGCGACCAGACATGCCCCGTTCAAAACAACTGGGAACTCAAATCATGTCAGTCATCTTCAGGTCGGAACTCTAGTAAGAGTCCGATATTTCACGTCACTTATTAGCGGTTAGACGTATTCTGGTGACAGATGGGCGTTGGAGGGAGGAAGCTATCCGCTTTACCTTTAAATACACGTCCCGCCTGTTTTGCTTGACGGACATTACTATTGGTCAGGGGGTAACGAGAATCGAGTGTCCTGCCGAACCCATTGAGTTGTAAAAAAGTCAATCATCTGAAAAACGACTGTCGCACAGCACGTTCATTGGTCAAGCGCTGAGCCAAGGGCAAGGTTGGGGTTCCGCCCTCCTGCAGCAAATCACCGGTAGGCGGGTTTATAGAAGTTGTTGCAATCTGATTCGCTGTACAGCCATTTCAGTCTAAATTCCAGGTCTCTAATTGGCCTAACTTCTGCTCCTACGATTTCTGCGACTGAGGCACTACTGTATAGTTCTGTGGCCTTGCATTGAATAAAGCGACGGCTATTTAGATAGCTAAGACATAGCGGGTGGATTAAAGCGCACGACGTCAGTGCTGTAATCAAATATAAAAGTAGAGGAATACGCCTCCAACAAGCCTTAGTGGTACTTGAAGAAAAATGACTTATTCTATGAGAATGCCTTTCTTATAATTTTTCAGGACGTAACGTTAGCTAGCTAGTGATCCAGTGGGAGAGAAATAGCCGAGCAGTTAATATAGATTGATTTCTCAAATCGTCGTTGGAATTAACGTTTTCTTTTTGTAGTTTTCTAATCCTATTCGTGTTGATATTGTTATTTACTTAACGATTCTGAATTAGTTGTTAGTCAACGGAATACCGGGATATTTATTGTACTGGTAAGTCTCCCTTCATTATTAGAGCGCAAACGTCCTGTACAAACAAGATTATTAGCTAGTTACCGTTTCTGAGAATGCCATTTAGCTAGTTAGCGTATTGAAGGCGTCGCAGTGGATCGGCCTAGAAGGGAACATTTACCTTAAATGCAGATATTTAAAAGCTCGTCAACAAGACTTTATCATTGTATATCAACAAACTTTGCTTTTATTTTATTTGTAAAATAATGTGAGTAGTTAGACCTGCGTTGGATGCTGCGAATATGGTTATTTCAAGAACATTCTGAGGTTCTGACATTGTCTTATTCGAACCAACGATACATTGTGCTAAATGCATTTAACGGAGGATTCACGTTTACAGTATATTATGGAGTTGCTAAGTTTATTGCATCATGTCTTGTTGAATCCCCTAGCGAACAGGTGCTGTAAATCAAGATAATTTACATGCAACAGGTGCAATTGCTCACCTGATTCTCTGGGCTCCTTTTGTAACGCCCCCAGGCGTTATTTCGGTCTCCGACTCAACATTATCGTATTTACAGAATCAAGTTGGTCCCCATATTGTGGGAATGTATCATTCACTGCAGTGAGAGTATGAATAGAATGGAGAGTACACTATTTTTTCTTAACATTGAAACTTAACTAGTGAAAATAAAATTATGTAAGCCTACTGATGTTCATCCCCCTTCACGTTCTCTCTTTTTCTCCCCAATATCATCCTTCCCCCCTCCTCTCCATCTTCCTGCCCCTCCCTTTCGCCATCCCGCTGTCTTTCAGGGATGGACAATGCCCATACTAAGACAGTCGAGGAGGTGTTGGGGTATTTCTGTGTGAATGAGTCGACAGGCCTGAGCTGCGAACAGCTGAGGAAAAGCAAGGAGAGATGGGGCCCAAACGGTATGTCCTAGTGCGTGACCTAAATTACTGTTGCCTATGCAGTGCACTACTTTTGAGCAGGGCCTATAGGACTCTGGTCAAAAATAGTGAACTATGTAGGGAATAGGTGCCATTTTGGATGCAAACCTAACCCTTGACCCCTATTTCACCCTTAAATTAAAAAAACACAAGTATTCAATTGTTTCAATGATTACTATGAAGTAATGACACTGAAGTTAGGCCTATGTTTAGTAATGTCGTGATGATATTCACAGTGATGGACTGATAATAGCAATGTTATTACCATGTTAATAACTCTCTCTCTCTCTCTCTTTCTCTCTCTTTCTCTCTCTTTCTCTCTCTTTCTCTCTCTTTCTCTCTCTTTCTCTCTCTTTCTCTCTCTCTCTTTCTCTCTCTTTCTCTCTCTCTCTTTCTCTCTCTTTCTCTCTCTTTCTCTCTCTTTCTCTCTCTTTCTCTCTCTTTCTCTCTCTTTCTCTCTCTTTTTCTCTTTCTCTGAACTCCATGATGCAGAGTTACCGGCAGAAGAAGGTAAGATGTTCATTATCTCGCCCTGTTCGCTCTTTTTCTCTCTCCCCTGCATTTACATTCTTTCCATATCTGTGTTTCCAGGGAAGTCGCTATGGGAACTTATCCTGGAACAGTTTGAGGATCTCTTGGTTCGGATTCTTCTGCTGGCTGCCTGCATCTCCTTCGTAAGGACACACACACTAACACACACATATAGACGACTTAAACAAACACTATTGTAAATACTGTAACTTTACAATAAATGGCTAAGTCTCAGCCTTCCCAATGCCATTCAGACTTATGTTTATAGCTATTTCTATATTTTGCTCTGAGCATTCCTATCCACTCTTTATATCCTCACAATATTACCATCCCTGTCACATACTCTCTTGGCTCTTGAAAACAAGTTCTTCTTTAACCTGTCTCTCTTTTCTGACAGACTCTTGCCTGGTTCGAGGAAGGGGAGGGGACCATCACAGCCTTTGTGGAACCCTTCGTCATCCTCCTCATCCTCATTGCCAACGCTATCGTTGGGGTGTGGCAGGTAAAGTCACAGTGTTTTGACATGTTGCATTAATGTGTGTGTTCATGTATAAACAAATGTATTAATGTGTGCGACGATGTGTGTTCATTCACGTGTGTGTTTCCAGGAGCGTAATGCTGAGAATGCAATAGAGGCGCTGAAGGAGTATGAGCCTGAGATGGGGAAGGTGTACCGACAGGACAGGAAGAGTGTCCAGAGGGTCCGGGCTAAGGACCTCGTACCTGGGGACATAGTGGAGGTGGCAGGTAGGCAGAACAACTACAAATCCCAGAGTCCATCGTGGGACCACAGTGTTCTACACTATGACTGGTAACATTGTTGAGGTACTGTGCAGGTAGGCAAAAGAATCTCACCATCCTCTAGTGTTGCCCAAGTGTTCTTTATATTAGAAGTCCTCCAATAATGGAAAGAAGAACAGCAACTCTCAAAAAACACATGTTATTGAAGTACTATAGCAGGTAGGGGAAAAAACTACAAATTCTGTAACTCCTCAAAGGTCCCTTGTGTTCTATACATACCTGGGGAGTGGAGACACAGTGGAGGTGGCACTCATGTAGGGGGAAACAAACTACAAATCCCATTTAGCAAATCCCATACACAGTGTTCTATTATTGACTGAGTTAGTTGTTTAAACTTCCAAAAATAAGATGTTTAGTTAGCCTTGGAAATATTTTAATCTGTATGGGTTTGTTTTTTTCCCCCTCGCAGCATCATGGAAATCAAAGAAAGGTTTTATGGGAAATTAAGTTTTAATCAAGTTGCTGCCAGTCGATGTGATATTCGAAGAGGCCTACAATACCCAATATCACTGCATCTTGCTAAGCTCTGGAAGTGTCGCCAGACAGGGTCAAATATTTTCTCGAAACTATTTAAACATTTCTGACTGAAAAGGCAGTTTGTGGGTCAGTTTCAAATTTCTGTGCGACTTAGCGACAACACAGCTCGAAGGGTTAAGACCGCTCCAATTGTCGAATCCTCAAGGCGATCCGTTTCTATTCTTAGAGCTTCAAAGAAGTAACAGAGGAAATGGGGGTTGAGTGTTTTTTATTTGTGTGTGTGACTCCGAGAGATTCACTCTGGCGATGTTTGGCTTAAAGAGCATGGGAACTTTGTGACACCAATCACAGTTTACACTGGGGATGTGTCCCAAATGGCACCCTATTCCATTTTATAGTGAGCTAATATTGACCAGAGTTAGGGAATAGGGTGCTGTTTGGGATTCAGCCATGGAGGATTGTTAAACATTGTTACTTTTTTTTTTTTTTTTTTATCTCATCAATCATCACATCACTGCCTGTCTATCCCTTTGAGCCAATGACCTTGCAGGGTTTGAAATGTTTACCAATGATTTTGGTTGATTGACAGCTCACTTTTATGAGGAAATATGATGATAGTCTATGGGATTTAGTTTCGCTGTTCTAAGGTATTATGGGCTGTATTTAAACAAACTTAACACAATGGTCAATCTAAGCGCTAGCAGTGTCAGAAAAAAATATCTATTTTTACAACTATAGTTGTGCTGGCATGGATGCGAAAGGGCTGGGTTTTGATGAATAAATACATTTTGGGTGTGTCGAGGCTTGGCCCCTCACTGGCCAATCAGAACGTGCTCCATGGCTAAATATGTACGGTCTTTTATGTATTGCCTTGAAATCAACTCCAATTCCAATGTTAGTCCATTTATAGTTTGTAAAACAGCTTATAGAAACAAAATGTAGACTTGTCCTATCTTTGCTAAATACAGTATGTTAACTTGAACATGTCTGCAGTACACATTGTTCTAAGTAATTGCATGTCTTCAATGTGAAAACATATACATAGAATTCACACTGAAATAGGGGCTAGGCCTACTGTAAGTTGCATTATGGCTGAGCTTGGACATGCTAAATGTTGTCAACAAGCAAGATTACATTCATTATAGATAAGGCCTAAAAAGAGACTGAATAATTGTAAACAAAGCGAAACAACTTATTTTAAAAGTAGGCTATGGCTAAATACAGTAGCTGGACAACGGTCCCATATAAAGGGAGAATGTCCATATGTTTAATATACATATTGGAACCATCTTACAGATTGCATTCACACTTTTCCAGAAGTTGCATTGCATGCGCGCCACAGACGTTATCACCATATAAACAGGACAGTGAATCGTTCTAATAAGTTGGCTTGTTTTTCGTTTAATTTTTATTAAAACCCATATTTTATTTTTCAACAACAAATACACGACATGACCAAAAGTATGTGTACACATGCTCATCGAACATCTCATTCCAAAATTGGCATTGATATGGAGTTGGTCCCCCCCCTTTTGCTGCTATAACCGCCTCCACCCGAGTTGTTTTTCTTTTTATAATTTTTGTGAACTTTTACCCCTTTTTCTCCCTAATTTTGTGATATCCAATTGGTAGTTAGTCTTGTCCCATAGCTGCAACTCTGCTACAGACTCAGGAGAGGTGAAGGTCAAGAGCCACACGACACTGCTTCTTGACACACTGCTCGTTTAACCTGGAAACCAGCCGCACCAATGTGTCACACCAACACCTCCCCGAACACGGACGATGCTTAGCCAATTGTGCTCCGCCTCATGGCTCTTCTGATCACGGCCAGCTGTGACACAGCCTGGGATCCGACCCGGGGCTGTAGTGACGCCTCAAGCACAGCGATGCAGTGCCTTAGACTGCTGCGCCACTCGGGAGGCTCCGTTCTGTGAGTTTGTGTGGCCTACCACTTCGCGGCTGAGCTGTTTTTGCTCCTAGACGTTTCCACTTCACAATAACAGCACTTACAGTGGCCCGGGGCAGCTCTAGCAGAGCAGAAATTTGACAAACTGATTTGATGGAAAGGTGGCATCCTATGACAGTGCCACTTTGAAAGTCACTCAGCACTTCAGTATGGGGTCATTCCATTGCCAATGTTTGTCTATAGAGATTGCATGGCAGTGAGCTGGATTTTATACACCTGTCAATGGGTGTAACTGAAATGGCCGAATCCACTAATTTGAAGAGGTGTCCACATACTTCTAGCCATGTTGTGTTTATCCTTAGCTATGTAAGACTTGAACTTGACTTGAAAAACCCGTCTCCATCACCTCCGCCCTGTTTTCCCCCAGTGGGTGATAAAGTCCCAGCAGACATCCGGCTGACCTCCATCCGCTCCACCACGCTGCGAGTGGACCAGTCTATCCTGACGGGGGAGTCTGTGTCCGTGATCAAACACACAGACCCAGTGCCTGACCCGCGAGCCGTCAACCAGGACAAGAAAAACATGCTGTTTTCTGTAAGTGTGTGTGGTGGAGGAGGGTGGGTGTATTTTAGGGGGTCATTATCTGATTAGAAATAGACCAGCATATTTGTTTGTTTGAGTGTGTGGTTTATTGATCTAATGGGAGACATGGTGTGAGAGAGGAACCAGAACACACAACCGTGTGTGTGTGTGTGCACTGTGATGCTTTGATGTGAGTATCGAAGGTGTGACTCAACCGTTTGTTGAATAAAACATCACTCGCATTGTTTGCACGGGACACACACAAACACATAATATACTGTGTGATATCTACTTAACAGTTCTAAAGAGTCAGGTAAACGGGCTACGAGGCCACTGTCTTCCAGGTTAATATACTGATCATCTGTATTGGTACTAGAGCTACACCCATATACTGGAACTGAGACTGTTCTGTATATCACTAAGAGATACCGTATGTGTGGGATGCATGTCATTGATCCCCACGCCACCTACATAGTCAAAAACACAATTGATGGTTTCTAATACATTTGCCCTATGTTTTAAACGTTGGAAATGCAGTATGTATTTCTGGTTGAAAAGACATATTTCTGGTCTTGTGCTGACTGGGTAATACATACATACATTATTTTCCCCTGAATAATTTTTCAGTGTTATTGCCGTGTCTTTGATCGGGAAATGAGCTGGTAGCACAATGCCAATGTATGCTGCTTTACAGATCAAACTCATGTTGTAGAGAGTACCAACACGGGGCTTTGTATCTTTGTTCTTCCAGGGCACCAACATTGCGGCAGGCAGGGCTATAGGTGTGGTGGTAGCTACTGGGGTGCAGACTGAGATCGGGAAGATTCGTGATGAGATGGCTGCTACAGACCCAGAGAGAACACCGCTGCAGCAGAAACTGGACCAGTTTGGGGAACAGCTGTCCAAGGTACAAGGACTTTCCTTATTTTCCCTTTTCTCGTCTCTTGCTCTTTCCCTCATTCTTTTTATTTCATCTGTCAGTTGTATTGTTAGTTGTAATAACAGGCTCCCTCTCTCCCTCAAGGTGATCACAGTGATCTGTGTGGCAGTGTTGTGATAACAGGCTCCCTCTCTCCCTCTAGGTGATCACAGTGATCTTTGTGGCAGTGTTGTGATAACAGGCTCCCTCTCTCCCTCTAGGTGATCTGTGTGGCAGTGTTGTGATAACAGGCTCCCTCTAGGTGATCTGTGTGGCAGTGTTGTGATAACAGGCTCCCTCTCTCCCTCTAGGTGATCACAGTGATCTGCGTGGCAGTGTGGGGTATCAACGTAGGCCATTTCAATGACCCGGTCCACGGTGGCAGCTGGCTCAGAGGGGCTGTCTACTACTTCAAGATCGCTGTGGCACTGGCTGTAGCTGCCATCCCTGAGGGTATGTGGTGGGACCAACCACTGTGTCTGTCTGTAACACACAAAGTCGAGCATGATTTGATTCCATTCTATTTTGAGCATTCTAAATTCCATATGAAAGCAAAATGAATTCTCTTTTGGGGTGGCAGGTAGCCTAGTGGTTAAGAGTTGGGCCAGTAACCGACAGGTTGCTGGATGAAATCCCTGAACTGACAAGTTCAGGGGCAGAACGGCAGATTTTAACAAGGCAGTTAACCCACTGTTCCTCGGTAGGCCGTCATTGTAAATAAGAATTTGTTCTTAACTGACTTGCCTAGTTAAATAACACAAAGCTCCTCTCTGTGTCCATGTAGACTGTAACTTGATAAACACAGTAGAGTGATCAGCCAGTGTACTTTTATTACATGACTCGGAAGAACCATTATGGAACCATATATTTAACTGTTCCTTCACCCTATTCAATCTTGGTCCCCCCCCTGCAGGCCTACCCGCTGTGATCACCACCTGCCTAGCTCTGGGGACGAGACGCATGGCCCGGAAGAACGCCATCGTCCGCAGTCTGCCTTCTGTGGAGACCTTGGGCTGCACCTCCGTCATCTGCTCCGATAAGACTGGCACCCTCACCACCAACCAGATGTCTGTCCACCGGGTGAGAGAGGAAGGGAGAGGAATATTGAGATAGGAGCTGACCTGAAAGTGGAATGGTTTGGCATGTTGATTGACACTCAGCCTGATGCTGACCTAACCTTACTGTTTGTGACATTGAGAGTGCATTTTCTAACCCTGTGTGTGTGTGTGTGTAGATATTTGTTGTGGACAGTGTGTCAGGGGAGCGATGCGCCCTGAGTGAGTTTTCGGTGACCGGATCTACTTACGCCCCGGAAGGGGAAGTGTGAGTGCCTTTAACCTTTAACCCTTAACTGATGATTGCCACGTTCAAAACACCTGGGAACTTGGAAATATCCGACTTCAGTCTGTTCAAGACAACTGGGAACTCGGGAACAAAACAAGCTCCAACTGCGAAAAATAGCTTTGAATGGTCACCCGAAATTAAATTCCATGTCAGAAACTCTGGCATTTCTCTAGAGCTCCAACATTCTGACCTGAAGATCAGGGACATCATGATTTGACCTCGTTTTTTGGGCAGTTCCCAGTTATCTTGAAAGCACTAGATGTCATGAGGAATCACTCATCCCCAATTTTGCTGTGACTGTCTGAGTGGCGAGAGGAAAAATGAAAACTAGCTGTTATTGGCAGAGGGGTTTGGAACTCTTTCTTATTGGTGTATTAACTAATTTACCGCCTGGTGACATCACCAGGCAGGCCAAAACTCCATCCCACCAAAACAAGCAGAAATTTCAGGCAGTCTTGTCAAACTGACATGATAATCTTTCATCAATTCAGTTTGTTTTTATTCCAACCTCAGTGTGGATATATATATATAACACAGACAAATCACGTTTCTGACTGCACTGGACCTTTAAGATGCTGAGATGTTATCGGTTTAATATTTGCTTCCCTTCCTCCGCTACTTTCTTTCTCTGGTCTCGTTCTCCCTTATTTCCCTTTCTCTCTTACCCCATCATCTTCCATATCCACCCTTCTGTCTCTTCCCTAATTTTTTCCCTCTGTTTTATTTCCCTTGTCCTTCTCTCTCCAACAGGTATAAGGATGAGACGGTGGTGAAGTGTAGTCAGTATGAGGGCCTGGTGGAGATGGCCTCTATCTGTGCTCTGTGTAACGACTCCTCTCTGGACTACAACGAGGTGAGAACAGCTCCAGCCTACTTTGTACACCATAACACACCAATTGAAATGGCTCTTACTGTAGCCACTGCACACGATAACACACTTAATTGTAACCTTTTATTTAACTAGGGAAGTCCGTTAAGAACAAATTCTTATTTACAATGATGGTCTACCGGGGAACAGTGGGTTAACTGCCCCAACCATAATCACTGCACGACACACAACTCGATGGACAGACACTTCGTAATTCTGGTCCTGGAGAGCTACTTTTGTTCCAGTCCAGTAGCATCTGTTTGAAATAATACATTCAAATAATGTCATTGTTGTTGACCCTTAACCTGTGGGGGTGTGTGTCCCAGTCTAAGGGTGTGTATGAGAAGGTAGGCGAGGCCACGGAGACGGCCCTGTGCTGTCTGGTGGAGAAGATGAACGTGTTCGACACAGACCTCAGAGGACTGTCCGCCGTCGAGAGAGCTACTGCCTGCTGCTCGGTGTGTGTGTGTCTGTAATATAAAAATAACCTGTGTGCGTACCATTGAGACGTGCTGACCTAATTTACTTCCTGGCAGAGTGATTGAATGATACATCTCCTCTCTCTCCCTCTATCCTTCTCTCCATCAGGTGATTAAACAGTTGATGAGGAAGGAGTTGACGTTGGAGTTCTCCCGTGACAGGAAGTCCATGTCAGTGTTCTGTTCTCCCAACAAACTCAGCCGCTCTGCCTCCGGGGCCAAGATGTTTGTCAAGGTCAGCTGTGTGTCTCTGTCTCACTCCTACTTATCCACTTCTCTATCCCCCCTTTCTCTCTCTGCTCTTTCTTGTCGTTTCTATTCCTTACGTGCTTCTTTCTTCTGAGTTCTTTCTCTTACAAAGTGAGGAGATGGTGGACAGAGTATGTCTTGTCGTCTCTCTCCCAGGGAGCTCCGGAGAGCGTGCTGGAGCGCTGCCGTTGGATTCGGGTGAACGGGGGCGCGCGGGTGCCCATGACGCCGGCGGGGCGGGAGCAGCTCCAGGGGACCGTCAGGGAGTGGGCCACGGGGCGGGACACCCTCCGATGCCTCGCCATGGCGACCCGGGACTCGCCTCCCGAGATACGCTCTCTCAACCTGGAGAACTCGGCCACCTTCGCTGATTACGAGGTGGGTGATTTTAAATATTTATTTTTTTAGGATTTTTAACTCATTTTATGTATCCTTTGTGTAATTATGCATTTTTATTAATCTCTTGTATTTGGTTTTTGGTTGCCTATTTATTTCTTATTTTATAACTTTTTGACTGTAAAGTGTTGCGGTTTGTAAAGGCACTTCAAATACAGTTTTATTTGATTAGTGTTAAATAAACAACAATGCCCCCCCCCCAGTCGGACCTGACCTTCGTGGGCTGCGTGGGGATGCTGGACCCCCCCAGGAAGGAAGTGCTTGGTGCGGTCCGTATGTGTCGGCAGGCTGGCATCCGCGTCATCATGATCACAGGTAAGACACGCCTTGCCCTCACTCCCTCTGTTTGTTGTGTTGTGATACATGCTCGTTGGATGGGGAGACCCAAGACGCATTATCCAAGGGGATTCAATTAAGTCAACTGAACAGAATTTCTAGCCTCACACTCATCTACCTTAAAATGATATTATAATGTGAAAGGCTGGGACGATATCAGTATCGCAATTTTTTTTTTCAATGGCAAAAATGAAAACACGATGCAGACAACTCTTTTGTCCTTTAAAAAGCTGCTGTATTTCAAATATTGTGTGCTTTAGCTTGGAAAATGAAATAAATGTGACATTAGAGCTTTTTTTCCTCAAGAAGTTTAATCCACTTTGTGTTTTGTTTACTTGCCAAGATACTAACGAGTATCCCGATACTGGTATCGGCCTGGCCCTAAACGCGATTTCAAACCGTTTTGCCTGCTGGGTATCATCTCTCCATCTAATCTCTTACATCACGCCCGCCCCCCCCCAGGTGACAACAAGGGCACGGCCATGTCCATCTGTCGTCGCGTGGGCATCATCACGGAGGAGGAGGAGGAGGCGGGCAGGGACGACCCGTTCTCAGGGGGCCTGACGGGGAGGGAGTTTGACGAGCTGCCCCCCCACCTCCAGAGGCAGGCCTGTCGTACCGGACGCTGCTTCGCCCGTGTGGAACCCACACACAAGAGCCGCATCGTGGAGTACCTACAGAGCCTCGATGACATCACAGCCATGGTGAGGTGGTGTGAGTGTGTGTATCTCTCTCTGTTGGCAGCAGTGTTCTTGTCTAGAGCTCTACTCTTGACACTTAGAAAATAAAAAAGTACTGTTCAATTGAGTGACGGACCTGTTGTCATCGGTAACATTCTTCCTCTGCATTGAGAAGGCATGTTTGCATTGAGTGGGGCCTTTCATGCGTTTCTTCCCTGTTTTGACTCACTGCGTGTTCTTGCTCTCTCCCATCCCTTCATCCCACTCTCCCCCAGACTGGTGATGGAGTGAATGATGCGCCAGCCCTGAAGAAGGCAGAGATCGGGATCGCCATGGGTTCAGGCACGGCTGTTGCCAAGTCCGCCTCAGAGATGATCTTAGCTGATGATAACTTCTCTACCATCGTAGCGGCTGTAGAAGAGGGCAGAGCCATCTACAACAACATGAAGCAGTTCATACGATACCTCATCTCTTCCAACATAGGAGAGGTTGTCTGGTGAGGATAGGGGGACGAGAGGGATTGGAAGAGAGGAAGAGGAGAGCAATCTATAACTAAATGAAACAGTTTAAAGGATACTTCTTAGGAGAGGGGGAGGGAGAGTGAGGAGAGGGGGTGGTACTGGAGGGATGGGTTAGAGGATGAAAACGAGGGAGGAAGAGAGCGTGGTGGATTACTGTTTTAAATAAAGGGGAAGGATAACAGAACGGAGGTGCACATTTAGGAGAGGAGTATGCTTTAGGTCAGGTGACAATAGAGAAGGACAATTTAAAAAAGAGATGGCTGAAGGGATTAACTTGATGGATAATAGTAGTCTGGGACAGTGAGAGAGGATTTCTGAATTATTATGTTGTATACTTCCCTCTCTCTCACCATCCCAACCCCTCTCCCCCTCCTTCTCTCCCCTCCAGTATTTTCATGACGGCTGCTCTGGGCATGCCCGAGGCCCTGATCCCGGTCCAGTTGCTGTGGGTCAACCTGGTGACAGACGGCTTCCCAGCCACCGCCCTGGGCTTCAACCCCCCCGACCTGGACATCATGTCCCGCCCCCCACGCTCCCCCAAGGAGCCTCTCATCTCCAGATGGCTCTTCTGCAGATACCTCATCGTCGGATGTGAGTATATCTGGTTTATCTGTTTCTATATCTGTGGCAGATACCGCATCGTGAGGTTATAGATTATGAACAGACAGGGTTATTGTATTTTGAACTTGTATACTTTGCAGATGTAGCCTCATAAGCACTTTGTGACAAATGTATTTGTAAAAAGCATTATACAAATAACCTTTGTGGACGATTGATTTACATCACAATATCAGCTGGGATTCGAGAATATACACATCTACCCTTTGACCTTTCTCTCAGGCTACGTCGGAGCAGCTACAGTAGGAGCTGCAGCCTGGTGGTTCATGGCAGCACACGATGGACCCAAACTCTCCTTCTACCAACTGGTAAGAACACATCCCTCTCTTCTCTCACTTCTCTTACTTTACCGTGTCTAACCTCACACTCCCTCTCCATCTCGCTCTTTCTCTCTCCTCTAAGTCTCACTATCTCCAGTGCGGTGAAGGCCACGGGGAGTTTGCGGGGGTTCAGTGCTCGGTGTTCGAGTCGCCCTACCCCATGACCATGGCCCTGTCTGTGCTCGTTACCATAGAGATGTGCAATGCCCTCAACAGGTACGCTACTAATACTACAACTCCCATAATCCCGTGCGGTACTTGGCGTCAGTCATAGAGATCACTATCTATGACGCGTCACAGAACGGGTTTAGTTCTCGTACGAACCATTTCTATTTGTTAGTCACAGTACATTCTACATATGAATATCAACTGTACATTTCATTCAGTTCTATGGCATGCGTTTCCCCCCTGTTGCTCTTTTCAATCATCAGACATAGATGTTTATGTCTAATTAAACACTTTCTTTATGATCATGATATGCATGATTATTCAGTAGAGAACAGATTTACATTAGAGATTATTTAATAGAAGTATGGATATTTTACTGACTTCTTATTCCAGAGTTCTGTTGCGTTTAGTATCAATTTTTTATTGTCATCTTTTGAGCTTGTTCTGGTCCATTTCTGAGCTCCGCTGTGTGTGTCCTCAGTCTGTCAGAAAACCAGTCCCTGCTGAAGATGCCTCCTTGGTCCAACCCCTGGCTGGTGGGAGCTATCTGTCTCTCCATGGCGCTCCACTTCCTCATCCTCTACGTTGACCCCCTGCCTGTAAGTATGTGTGTGTGTGTGAGTGCATCTGGCATAATTTTGTCAACAACAATAAAACATTAGTCAAACACCTATTTTCAGTGGCAATTGACAAGACTATAACTGCCTAAATAGACTAAATAGAAAAAACTAAATGATTTTTCATTTCAGTTGACTAAAGCGAGAGAAACTATCGCAGTGACTAAAATCTGACCTCTAAATTGACTGGACAACAATTTTGGGAAAGATTGAGAGCTTTTCATTGATGTGTACAATCAATATTAGCAGCACAGATTAGAGTTCGACCGATTATGATTTTTCAACGCCGATACTGATTATTGGAGGACCAAAAAAGCCGATACCGATTAATTGGCCGTTTTTTTTTTTTTTTTTAAATAAATATTTTTAAATTTAAAAAAGGATTTGTAATAATGACAATTACAACCATACTGAATGAACACTTATTTTAACTTAATATAATACATCAATATAATCAATTTATCCTCAAGTAAATAATTAAACATGTTTGGTTTAAATAATGCAAAAACAAAAGTGTTGGAGAAAAACGTAAAAGTGCAATATGTGCTATGTAAGAAAGCTAACGTTTCAGTTACTTGCTCAGAACATGAGAACATATGAAAGCTGGTGGTTCCTTTTAACATGAGTTGTCAATATTCCCAGGTAAGAAGTTTTAGGTTGTAGTTATTATAGGACTATTTCCCTCTATACCATTTGTATTTCATTAACCTTTGACTATTAGATGTTCTTATAGGCACTTTAGCATTGCCAGTAACAGTATAGCTTATACGTCCCTCTCCTCCATCCTCCCTCCAACCAGCAACACAACGACAACAGCCAACATCGAAGCAGCGTTACCCAAGCAGAGCAAAACTACTAGAAGGCTCAGAGCGAGTGACGTTTGATACGCTATTAGCGCGCGCTAACTAGCTAGCCATTTCACTTCGGTTACACCAGCCTCATCTCGGGAGTTGATAGGCTTGAAGTCATAAACAGCGCAATGCTTGACGCACAACGAAGAGCTGCTGGCAAAACGCATGAAAGTGCTGTTTGAATGAATGTGTACGCGCCTGCTTCTGCCTACCACCGCTCAGTCAGATACTTAGATACTTGTATGCTTAGTCAGATTATATGCAACGCAGGACATGCTAGATAATATCTAGTAATATCATCAACCATGTGTAGTTAACTGGTGATTTAATCGGTCGACCTCTAGCACAGATGCACAGCGGAGTTCTGTTCAGTAGTGGGAAGGATGCCCCACACAGCCTACATCAGCTTGTGAGCTGCGGGGCAGCAAGCGATGAGTGTGAGCAGATGGGCTCTGCTCCTCCTCCGATTATACACATCGCGCTGACGACTTTTGTTTCCTCGTAGCTAACCTTCTAGTTAGTTACCCTTTGCCTGATTAAGAAACACAAGCTCATTTTACGAAATTAAAAACAATAACAGCATTGACTTTAATAGTAAAACAACAGCCGAGCTATGTTTTTCTCTTCCTTGAGTAGGTTATAGAAAAGTATAATTTTTTTTGTAGTCTCGCTCGAATCCTCCCACTTTTCCCACTGAATTTCATATACAGGTTCTGCAACCAATGTCGCCACGCCTCCCTCTTTTCCACAGAGAATGGCTTGATTTTCTATCCCGTAGGCTACCGTTCAAAAGACATGAACCATAATATTTTTAGGCAGGCCGCGGTTTACATTCATGAAGCATATCGCGGGCCGTTCTAAAACCACTGCCATTTCTTTAGCTGGCAAGGTAATAGAGGGTTCGTACCTACTGTCCGAAAGGCACTCAATGCACGTAACTGACGTGAGGTTAATCCAGTCAATTGCGTCATATCAATGTTTTATTTTTAATGTTGGCAGGGTTCACACACTAGCTGAACTTGCAGAGCTAGCGCGCAAACTAAAGCAAACATTGACTATCAAGCTAGCTAGTACCTATTCCATTTATGTGGCGTCGTCAAAGATGGAATCTTTGCTATCGTCAATTAATCAGCATGCAGCTGTAGTGCTTCAAAGTCCCTGTGATAAGGTTAGCAATAAACTGAACAGAACTACACCCTCTTCTACCATTGTCTAAAATATATTTAATTGTCTCGTTGCAAAAGCTAAATTGTCGCCAGGGAACTTTTTTTATTTATTTATTTTATTTTATTTAACCTTTATTTAACCAGGTACACACTGGACTGATAAGGAACACTGCTATAAATATTATTATTAGTAGTAGTATTATAATGATTTAAAAATTTTAACAAGTTGGGACAACCCTTCAGTTAACTACTGGACATATCAATTATCCAGTAGAAGTGATTATGGTTCTTCAATATACATTTCACATATTACAACGTAGACTCTGTTACAGCACTACTTTTGGTGTCCCCCTCAGGAATTGCTCTTGAGAATTTTATGTAATTGTCTCCTCCAAAGTTATCAGATTTTCTCGCCTGACTATAGGTTAATGAGGCGATACAAATGTGATGTGACTAAAATGAAAGGGCATTTAGTTGACTAAAATTGTTTTCATTATTTTGACAAACTAAATCATTATTCACATGTAAAAAAAAAAAAATGTGACGAAGACTGATATTTTAGTCAAAATGACTAAGACTAGACAAAATCTAAAACATTACCACTGCTGCACAGGGAAGTGTGTGTGTGTTACATTATATTGTGCTCTCTATCTCATTGTCTAACCACCCCCCCTCCCCTTCTCTCCCCCCCCTCTCTCTCTCCCATTCAGGTGGTGTTCCAGATCCGCCCCCTGTCGTGGCCACAGTGGGTTGTGGTCCTCAAGATGTCGCTTCCAGTCATCTTCATGGACGAGGCCCTCAAGTTCCTGGCCCGGAACTGGATCGAGCCAGGTACCGACGTGGAGCGCCAGGAGGAGGAGCGGGAGCGCCGGCGGAGGGGTCAAGGGTCAGGGGGCATGACTGCCGCTGTGAGCAGGGTGTTCAAGGGCGTGTCCTGGTCATTTGTTTTAATGTCATTCCCCCTATTGGTCTGGATCTACAGCCTGGACTCTGATATTACTAACATGTTCTATGAGTGAAGGGAAGGGTGGGGGGTGGGGGGGGGTTGGGTTATGAATGCGATGGAACTATAACATAAATAGGGGAGCAAGTTGAGGAGAATTGGAGGTGAAGATGGAGTGCAGGGAAAGAACATTTAAAAAAATGCATTTTTAGTGGGATATAGCCAGGGATGGAGGGATGAAAGGTGAACAATCTGAGACGGTGAGAGAAAGAGAGGGATAGTGAAGAGGAGAGCACTGATACATCCTAGCTCAGCACTCTTGACTTTTTGAATATGGGCCCTGACTGTCAGTGAGGGATTTTCCAAAACTCAAGGTCCTATTCAATCAAGCCTGGTTTAGCAAGTTACCTGAATAAGTCTTGAAAGTACCACTCCTCCTCTTGTGCAGAAAGAATGCACGTTTAGGTTCACATAGCCCCTTGACAACATCATTTTTTACAATGTGAGACAAACCAGAAAGAAACACAACTTTGTAGTTGATTCAAACAAGCTTTCTGGCTGCTCAGAATTAGTTTTTTTTTTTATCTTGAAAGGGAAAGTACTGTCTATAGATGATTTATAACAGAGTACTTTATACATTTCATTCCAGTTTCTTTACCTGTAAGGTGACAGGTGGGAAAGTGAGGGAGAAAGAAGCTGCTTCAGTCCAATCTAGGGAATGGAGGGATGACTGGATGAAGAGAGAGAAAGGCAGAGAAAAATAATCTTCTAGCGTCAGTCAGACTGGCCACACCGACACTCCAGCCATCGTCAGAAATCAATCAATTAATATTTAATTTAGATGTCATCAAACTGTCTAGGGAAGAGTACTTGTTTAATGTGTATTTCTTAGGGTTATGCGCTGGCAGAGCTGAATTTTGGAAAAAAAGTTAGATTTTACGTTTGTTTTCACTGCATTATTCATATTTATTAATACATCACAACACTGAATTATGTGTTTTCTTTTCTTTCTGTTGGATATTTTTCTATGCCTAACTTCTTTGATACAGAATGGATGTTGTCTCCATGTATGGTTCTGATAAAAGGTTGGCTACTCTTTATGACATCATACCCTTTGTCTCCTTGTCATCATGCATGTTTGAGATTGACTACTGGTGCATTGCAGTTGGACTGTTCAGACTCACTGATCTCCAAATCACCTGGCTTTCTAAATAACTACTCATTATGTGATCAAGATTAGCGATTATGCGCTGTGCCTTGCTCAAACTCATCCTCCAACACGCTGACTGTTGATCTAAACTAAAACTGTCCAGGTTAGGTGCAGGCTTGTCATCTTTTTGCGTGACCAGATTCATTCTGATGTCCTACACATGATTTCAGTTTGGACTTGCATCCTTAAAGTTACGACGTCACAATCCTCACGTAGGCCTAGAAGCAGTAGACTTGTGTCTCTGTGTAATCGTGACGACTCATTGTTGTCAGGCTGAGGAATTGCATCATATTTTAGCTAGGCTACTCTACCGTTCTACTAGTTGGCAGTGTGTTTTGATAGTCTAACAGCCACTGTGACATTACACCATGAACTAAAGGTACAAAGTTGTGTAGGCTGCTCATGTGGACACCAATACCACTTCCCCTGTAGTAGTGGGTTTGTTAGGGTTGGGAACACCAATTATTTATTCTTTATTTACAACAGACCAGATTTGCTAACTTTCTAACCCCATCCCCCCCCCCCCCCCCCACACACACACATGCAACATTGTTTTTTGTTATTATTATGATTCATAGAACTATTGTAATTCTGATTTGATTAATTGTCCTTGTGGTGTTTGTAGTGCCCCTACTGTGCCTGTAAAGAATTAGAGGGTGTAATTTTATTTTCTGAATGTAGTAAAGGGTGGGGGGGAAGGTTGGGAGTCATTAAAATCATTAATAGATGTTAGGGGAGTGGAAAAGGGGGGATTAGGGAAGAGAAGAGTCTGACAGGGTGGCTTTACAAAAGAGGGATGAGGGAGAGATGCTGAGAGGTCTTTTCTTTCCATCTCTCCGTTTCTTTACTGGCGCTCTGACAGAGTGCTCTCTGTCTTCATCTGAAACCAGTAAGCAAAATCATTTTACAGAATTTAATGACTTCAAAAAAATGAACATTCAGTGGAGTTATTTGAACAACAAAATCTTTTTTTTGAGGCTAAATTAAGGCGGGAATGTATTTAGTTTATTGCAAATCGTACCATTTGCCGTCTGTCACACTTCTATTTCATTTATTGAAGATGGGAAATGCTCTATGGGATGAAAACGACAATAAAATTGTTAATTTAAATGTATGTTTCTGTGGTTTCTAATTTGACAGATGGGATCCGAGCCATGTATTTTAATACATTGCTCTGGTTAGGGTATTCTTCACATTGTAAAGCCATGGTGTGTCTCAATATGGCCCCTCACCATGTAGGCCAGGGTTTCCCAAACTCAGTCCTGGACCTCCCTCCCCTGCATGCGCTTTTTTTTTTTGCCCTCGCACTACACAGCTGATTCAAATAATCAAGGCTTGATGATGATGAGAATCAGCTGTGTGGTGATAGGGCAAAAACCAAAACGTGCACCCAGGGGAGGGGCGGGGCAGGACCGAGTTTGGGAAACCCTGATGTCAGCTTACCTCACCAGGAACAACCCTTGGTCCTGGTTATAGCCTGGGCCCTGATCAAGAAAAATTCGTCTCCGTATTATGTTGTTATTGTATTTGTATTTAAGTATTCGCCGCAAGGTGGCGCAGTGTAACAATGTTTCTATTTTAAGGCTGTAAAGTACCACTGACAACTGAGCGTGCTGCGTTTATACGTAAATGGAAACTCGTTGCGGTGTGTGTGGGTGGGTGGGGGTCCATTTATATAGACTTTAGGAAGGAGAGAGCGAGAGAGGAGGGGTTTAAAGCCATACAAATGTAATGAAGTTGTGACGAGCAACTAACTGAATGTAGTGAAGTTTCACAAGACCCACAGTGACTGACTGTAACGTGTTCGCAGCAGACAAACAGTTTAAATCTCGCCTTTTTTCACTAAAGAAGGGAAATTAACCATTTACCATATAAATTATTTCAGGGATTAGCGTCTGAAGTAAGTAATTTCCATTTTTTTTGTGCATGTTCAGATATGTTGCTGATCTTTTGTGTGTCTGGTAAGAGGAATTTGACTTTACGCACATGGCACAATACTTCTCTTGTGTATTCGTTTTTTTCCCCACATTATTTTTCATTTTTATTTTTCATAATCTTTCATTTGTTATCCTATTAATGTGCATTACTTTTTTTGTAGACCGAGTGACACGGATAATTTTAGATCCGTTTGCACAATGCTGAAGTTAACATGTTGACAGTATTGTGTTTGGCGCTAATTATATACATAACAATGCCCTTCCCACGTTTCAGGTATCGTTTGGCCATAAAAATAGTATAATGGAGGGTGACCAGTAGTTTGTTTATAATCAACTTTGTATACTTAAACAGCACTGGGCAATCCATGCGTAATCTATGCGCTGTGCACGTAAAAGGTGGCACCATCGGTGACACCTGGACGCAGCTGTCAGTGCGCACACACGGGAGCACGAGGAGGGGTCACGCGCGTCCACCACCTACGGACAGGCCGCACGAGTGGAAACAGCTGAAAGAGAGGGAGAGTGACAGACAGAAAGAGAGAGCTCGAGAGAGAGGGGTGGGGCGGTTTCACCACCCCTGGTTTTAAACATTGTGTATTTACTCAGTGTATGTACTCTGCCTTAGCTGGTGCCTAAATCAGGAATGGGAAATTCAGCAACTCTTGTAGTGTAGTGGAAGTTGATAAAAGTGCTTGTTTATGATTACATTTTGACTTCCACAGTCCTCCTAAAGTTGCTGAATTTCTTAGAATGATGCTTTCCAACTCTCTTGTAAATCAAATCTAATTTTATTGGTTGCATACACATATTTAGCAGATGTTAATGCGGGTGTAGCAAAATGCTTGTGTTCCTAGCTCCAGCAGTGCAGTAATATCTAACAATTCACAACAAAACACACAGATCTAAATGTAAAAGAATGGAATTCAGAAATATATAAATATTAGGAGTATATATATGTGTATAGACATACTAAATATTCTATCCACATACTGTACATATCTAGAATATGTAGGATAGAATAGTATATATATATACAGCAATAGGTGAAAAAGATTGCTTTGATTTAAAATACAGTATGTAAACATAACTAAAGCGACCAGTGTTC
Organism: Oncorhynchus masou masou; assembly: GCF_036934945.1. Taxonomy (NCBI): domain Eukaryota; kingdom Metazoa; phylum Chordata; class Actinopteri; order Salmoniformes; family Salmonidae; genus Oncorhynchus; species Oncorhynchus masou. The sequence continues at coordinate 8,278,279 of NC_088231.1, read as the reverse complement.
CATTATTAAAGTGACCAATGATTCCATGTCGATCTATGTACATAGATCAGCAGTCTCTAAGATGCAGGGTTGAGTAACCGGGTGGTAGCCAGTTAGTGACAGTGACTAAGTTTAGGGCAGGGCACTGGGTGGAAGACACACAACCAACAAAAATACTGAGAAGTTGTGTAGGAGCTAGAAGCAGAGCTGCCATTTCAGTCGGGCTCCATCTTCCTGTGAAAAAGAGAGATACTTATTTGACAAACTATTTCCCCCCTTTTTTTCTTTGGTTCTACCAGCACACTAAACAAAAAATGACTCATGATCAGTGCCTGAATCTGGCCAGAACACACCGGTACTATGTACAGGCTCCTCACATTTTCTGTGTCTGGAGTTCCAGCACTTCTTATGGAATATTGGCTTAAGAATTGCATATCAAATCAAATTTTATTATCCACATCCCCCAAATACAACAGGTGTAGCCCTTAGAGCGAGATGCTTACTTACGAGCCCCTAACCCACAGTGCAGTTAAAAAAAGAAATAAAGAATAAGACGTAAAAGTAACAAGTAATTATTAAAGAGGAGCAGTAAAATAGTAACAATATATACAGGGCCGGTATAGAGTCAATGTTCGGGGGCATCAGTTAGTTGAGGTAGTATGTACATGTAGGTAGAGTTAATTGAAGTGACTATGCACAAATGGCAACAGAGTGGCAGTGGTGTGGAGAGGGCAATGTGAATAGTCTGGGTAGCCATTTGACTAGATGTTCAGGAGTCTTATGGCTTGGGGGTAGAACCTGTTTAGAAGCCTCTTGGACCTAGACTTGGCGCTCCGGTACCGCTTGCCGTGTGGTAGCAGAGAGAACAGTCTATGAATAGGGTGGCTGGAGTCTTTAACACTTTTTAGGGCCCTCCTCTGACACTGCCTGGTATTGAGGTCCTGGATGGCAGGAAGCTTGGCCCCAGTGATGTACTGGGCCGTTTGCACTACCCTCTATAGTGCCTTGCGGTCGAAGGACGAGCAGTTGCCATACCAGGCAGTGATGCAACCAGTCAGGATACTCTCAATGGTGCAGCTGTAGCACTTTTGAGGATCTGAGGACCCATGCCAAATCTTTTCAATCCCCTGAGGGGGAATAGGTTTTGTCGTGCCCGCTTCACGACTGTCTTGGTGTGCTTGGACCATGTTAGTTTGTTGGTGATGTGGACACCAAGGAACTTGAAGCTCTCAACCTGCTCCACTGCAGCCCCTGCCGATGAGAATGAGGGCATGCTCGGTCCTCTTCTTCCTGTAGTCCACAATCATCTCTTTTGTCTTAGACACGTTGAGGGAGAGGTTGTTGTCCTGGCATCACACGTCCAGGTGTCTGACCTCCACCCTATAGGCTGTCTCGTTGTTGGTGATCAGGCCTTCTACTGTTGTGTCATCGGCAAATTTAATGAAGGTGTTGGAGTCGTGCCTGGCCGTGCAGTCATGAGTGAACAGGGAGTACAGAGGGGGGAGGGAGGGATGAGCACGCACCCATGGGGGGTCCTGTGTTGAGGATCAGCGTGGCGGATGTGTTGTTACCTACCCTTACCACCTGGGGGCGGCCCATCAGGAAGACCAGAATCGAGTTGCAGAGGGAGCTGTTTAGTTCCAGGGTCCTTAGCTTATTGATGAGCTTTGAGGGCACTAGGATGTTGAACGCTGAGCTGTAGTCAATGAATAGGTGTTCTTTTTGTCCAGGTGGGAAAGGGCAGTGTGGAGTGCAATAGAGACTGCATCATCTGTGGATCTGTTGGGGCGGTATGCAAATTAGAATGGGTCCCGGGTTTCTGGGATGATAGTGTTGATGTGAGCCATGACCAGCCTTTCCAAGCACTTCATGGCTACAGACGTGAGTGCTAGGGGTCAGTAGTCATTTAGGCAGGTTGCCTTAGTGTTCTTGGGTACAGGCACTATAGTGGTCTGCTTAAAATATGTTGGTATTACAGACTCGGACATGGAGAGGTTGAAAATGTCAGTGAAGACACTTGCCAGTTGGTCAGCGCATGCTCGGAGTCATGTCCTGTTAATCCGTCTGGCCCTGCGGCCTTGTGAATGTTGACCTGTCTAAAGGCTGCGGAGAGCTTGATCATACAGTCTTCCGGTCCTGCTGGTGCTCTCATGCATGTTTCAGTGTTGCTTGCCTCGAAGCGTGCATAGAAGTAGTTTAGCTCGTCCGGTAGGCTTGTGTCACTGGGCAGCTCTCGGCTGTGCTTCCCTTTGTAGTCTGTAATAGTTTGCAGGCCCTGCTACATCCGACGAGCGTCAGAGCCAGTGTTGTACGACTCGATCTTAGTCCTGTATTGACGTTTTGCCTGTTTGATGGTTCGTCGGAGGGCATAGCGGGATTTCTTATAAGCTTCTGGGTTAGAGCCTCTGACTGTGGTATGTAAACAACTACAAAGAATATAGATGAGAACTCTCTCGGTAGGTAGTGTGGTCTGCAGCTTATCATGAGAAACTTTACCTCAGTCGAGCAATGGCTCAAGACTTCCTTAGATATCGTGCGCCAACTGTTGTTTACAAAAATACATAGATCTCCACCCCTTGTCTTACCAGTCGCCGCTGTTCTATCCTGCCGGTACATCGCATAACCAGCCAACATGTATGTTGATATTGTAGTCGTTCAGCCACGACTCCGTGAAGTATAAGATGTTACAGTTTTTAATTTCCCGTTGGTAGTTTAATCTTCCCAATAACGCTTCCATTTTATTGTCCAAAGATTGCATGTTTGTGAGCAGAATTGAGGGGAGTGGGGGTTTATGAGATCGCCTACTACTCCTCAGAAGGCAGCCCGCCCTCCAGCCTCTCTTTTTCCTCCTCCTCTTCACGCAGATCACAGGGGTCGGGCCTGTTTCCAAGGGAGCTGTATATCCTCCGCCTCGGGCTCGCCAGAGTCGTGAAAGAAGTAAAAGGATTCTGCTAGTCCGTAAGTAATCGCAGTCCAGAGTTTATTTTCGGTCATAAGAGACAGTAGCGGCAACATTATGTGCAAAAGTAGTATACAAATAAGTTACAAACAACGCAGATAAACAAAAAAAAAACACAATTGTTTGGAGGCACGTAAAACGTCTGCCTTCTGCTCCGGCGCCATTTTACAGCAGAACCTAATATAAACTGTGCTTGCTCCCATTTCAAGCACTGTTGAAATTAGGACCATCAAGCCACATCTCCCTGTTTTGTCATTTAGCTGACACTCCCTTCCAGAACAACTAGAGTTAAGTACCTTGCGCAAGGGCACATCGACATATTTTTCACCGAGCTGGCTCGGGGATACAAACCAGCAACCTTTCGGTTACTGGCCCAACACGCTTAACCGCAAGGCTACCTGCTGTCTCCAGGTGAATGATGGTTGGAAGTGACGTGACATCCTGTTGGTGATCGTCATCATAGCGAGCATGACACAACCAACCAACCAGTCAGTCAGTCATTGTGGACAGGACTCGTGTGGCAGGTGCTATCTCTCTGATTGTGTCCCAAATGGGCACGCTATTCCTATAGTGCACTATAAAGCGAGTTGGGTGCCATTTTGGGCCCATCCTCTGGCCCTTTCAAGGTTGAGGTACAACTTTATGTGTTCTGCTGGGGGGGCATCGGAGTCAAAAGAATCAGAGAGACAGAGACAAAAGAGATGGCGAGTAAGATCAACCAAAATGGACAGGGGAGGGGGATTCTTCAGAAGGGGTCATCACTTCAGACCCGGCACCAGGATAAAATGACTAAGGGGTTAGTTGAAATCAGTGAAAAAGTATAATTTTGGTGGGTTCTTGCATTGGAATGATATTGAATTCAATAAACATAAAGTTCAAATGCCGAGACTCCAAGACCATTGATTGAGTGCTTTTAAAACCTCTTGATACTCCCCATCCCGGATCCGGGATCGTGAATAAAGCCTCAGGCTCATTAGCATAACGCAACGTTAACGATTTCTGAAAATCGCAAATAAAATGAAAATAATGCACCTGCTCTCAAGCTTAGCCTTTTCTTAACAACACTGTCATCTCAGATTTTCAAAATATGTTTTTGAACCATAGCAATTCACTAATTTGTGTAAGAGTATGCAAAGCTAGCTTAGCATTTTGAGTAGCATTTAGCACACAACATTTTCACAAAAACCAGATAACCAAATAAATAAAATCATTTACCTTTGAAGAGCTTCGGATGTTTTCAATGAGGAGACACTCAGTTACATAGCAAATGTTCAGTTTTTCCTGAAAGAATCTTTGTGTAGGAGAAATCGCTCCGTTTTGTACATCACATTTGGCTACCGAAACGAACCAAAAATTCAGTCACCAACAACGTCAAACATTTTCCGAATTAACTCCATAATATCGACCGAAACATGGCAAACGTTGTTTGGAATCAATCCTCAAGGTGTTTTTTCACATATCTCTTCATTGATATATCATTCGTGGAAGCCTGCTTTCTTCTCTGAATTCCATGGAAAAATACTTGCAGCTGAGGTTTGCGCACCAATTTCGGCGCAGGACACCGGGCGGACACCTGGTAAATGTGGTCTCTTATGGTCAATCTTCCAATGATATGCCTACAAATACGTCACAATGCTGCAGACACCTTGGGGAAACGACAGAAAGGGCAGGCTCATTCCTCTCGCATTCACAGCCATATAAGGAGACAATGGAAAACGGAACCTCAAAAATCCTGCTGATTTCCTGGATGCCGTTTCATCTTGGTTTTGCCTGTAGCTCACGTTCCAGGGCACGCACAGAGAATATCTTTTGCAGTTCTGGAAACGTCAGAGTGTTTTCTTTCCAAAGCTATCAATTATATGCATAGTCGAGCATCTTTTTGTGACAAAATATTGCGCTTAAAACGGGCACGTCTTTTTATCCAAAAATGAAATAGCGCCCCCATAGCATCAAGAGGTGCTTTTAAAATAGCTGATCTCCACTGCGCTGTATCATTTTGGTAATGAATATAGGCTACAAGATAGATAGGCTGTTTGTAATAAATGCATAACACTATGTGAATGCAGCCGTACACACTGCTGTCTTACCAAAAGAAGGCCAACTAAATGCTGAAAGTAGTAGCCTAGTTATTCATGCGTGCAAACTAAACACGTTGTGATATGGCACAATGCACGTCTGTGGATCATACTACTCTGGACGGCACTGACTTAGAATACGTGGACAACTACAAATACTTAGGTGTCTGGTTAGACTGTAAACTCTCCTTTCAGACCCATATCAAACATCTCCAATCCAAAGTTAAATCTAGAATTGGCTTCCTATTTCGCAACAAAGCATCCTTCACTCATGCTGCCAAACACACCCTTGTAAAACTGACCATCCTACCAATCCTCGACTTTGGCGATGTCATTTACAAAATAGCCTCCAATACCCTACTCAACAAATTGGATGCAGTCTATCACAGTGCAATCCATTTTGTCACCAAAGCTCCATATACTACCCACCATTGCGACCTGTACGCTCTCGTTGGCTGGCCCTCGCTTCATATTCGTCGCCAAACCCACTGGCTCTATGTCATCTACAAGACCCTGCTAGGTAAAGTCCCCCCTTATCTCAGCTCGCTGGTCATCATAGCATCTCCCACCTGTAGCACACACTCCAGCAGGTATATCTCTCTAGTCACCCCCAAAACCAATTCTTTCTTTGGCCGCCTCTCCTTCCAGCTGCCAATGACTGGAACGAACTACAAAAATCTCTGAAACTGGAAACACTTATCTCCCTAACTAGCTTTAAGCACCAACTGTCAGAGCAGCTCACAGATTACTGCACCTGTACATAGCCCACCTATAATTTAGCCCAAACAACTACCTCTTTCCCTACTGTATTTAATTTATTTATTTATTTTGCTCCTTTGCACCCCATTATTTTTATTTCTACTTTGCACATTCTTCCATTGCAAATCTACCATTCCAGTGTTTTACTTGCTATATTGTATTTACTTTGCCACCATGACCTTTTTTTGCCTTTACCTCCCTTATCTCACCTCATTTGCTCACATCGTATATAGACTTGTTTATACTGTATTATTGACTGTATGTTTGTTTTACTCCATGTGTAACTGTGTCGTTGTATGTGTCGAACTGCTTTGCTTTATCTTGGCCAGGTCGCAATTGTAAACGAGAACTTGTTCTCAACTTGCCTACCTGGTTAAATAAAGGTGAAATAAATAAAAAAATAAAAATATTCGACCCACGTAATCAATTAAGTAATGGCGGCCTACAATAAACGTTTCTAATACGTACAGTTCCATTTCCAAGCACGACAACCAATAGGCTTCTAAGAAAACCATAATAGAATGTATCTATTTCTATGAAGAAACACACCGATATGTAGCTATACAGAGAGGCGTCATTTGGGTTCTTGCATTGGACTTATATTGAGTATTCCAGCCACTCTTTCTATGAACCAGTTAAAATAATGTTTTTGGACAGAAAACCTGCGTCTAGGGTAGGATTCTAGGCTAACCTTGCTGGCTCCTGTGTTCCAAGTTCGTCAGGGACAGTTGGAGGTGGAGGGAGCTATGGAGACATGATCCTGGCGGCGCTTGTGGACACAGCGCAGGGGAGATACAGATTTTGCGCCAACCTGTCACTCAATCATTTGAACTTTTTTTGCTATTTTTATATAGGAACTTGTAACTAAAACTGAGGGAGCACACGTTTCAACTGAGGTGGGCTAAGCTCTCTTTTGCCCCCTCATGGAACCGAGCCCGGTCTGCTTAATACTCGCCTAAATTAAATTGGAGGGTTCAGAAAGGTCATCTTCGATACTCCATCATACATTTCTGTGTCATAAGGAGCATAAAGGTCAGGGTTTAGAGGTCAAAGTCTAACACTCTCCAATGTTTGGGTTCAGTATGAGCACGTTCCAGGTACAAGATCCTTATGTAGATGTGGTAGTAAGTAACCTAATAGTTGGTTAAAATCACATGATTCACAGTCGATGATGTCATCAGTGTCTCCGGATGATGTCATCGGAAAAAACGTATCTTCTATCTTTGTGACGACAAACAAAGAAACCCGCCGATTTCATATGTTGATGTTGGGGTGGTGCAAGAGATGACCAATTTGATGTTTCCCTTTAAACATTTCTCCAGACATTGTAATAACCAGGTATTCTGTGCAACATATATGTGTTCCCATGTAGTGTACTAGTGTAGTTAAGTGTCACTAGGTCTGTGACCACTGCAGCTATTTTTGTCCCCAGCTGGCAGGAGTCCCAGTCTGGCTGCAGGCACGTGTTCAAGAGAGGTAATAGACCCTCAGTCAAACCTGTTTTCCCTACACACACAGTCACAGATAAAATGGCATGTATTCACACTTACAGTACCAGTCAAAAGTTTGGACATACCTACTCATTCAAGGGTTTCTCTTTATTTGTACTATTTTCTACATTGTAGAATAATAGTGAAGACATCAAAACTATAAAATAACACACATGGAATAATTTAGTAACCAAAAGTGTTAAACAAATCAAAATATATTTTATATTTGAGATTCTTCAAAGTAGCCACCCTTTGCCTTGATGACAGCTTTGCACACTCTTGGCATTCTCTCAACCAGCTTTACCTGGAATGCTTTTCCAACTGTCTTGAAGGAGTTCCCACAGTCTCCTCCGAACAGTTGATGTTGAGATGTGTCTGTTACTTGAAATCTGAAGCATTTATTTGGCCTGCAATTTCTGAGGTTGGTAACTCTAATGAACTTAACCTCTGCAGCAGAGGTAACTCTGGGTCTTCCTTTCCTGTGGCAGTCCTCATGAGAGACAGCGCTTGATGGTTTTTGCGACTGCACTTGAAGAAATTTTCAAAGTTCTTCAAATTTTCCGGATTGACTGACCTTCATGTCTTAAAGTCCTGAAGGACCGTCATTTCTCTTAGCTTATTTGAGCTGTTCTTGCCAAAATATGGACTTGTTTTTTTACCAAATAGGGCTATTTTTTGTATACCACCCCTACCTTGTCACAATGCAACTGATTGGCTCAAACACATTAAGGTAAGAAATTCCACAAATTAACTTTTAACTAGGCACACCTGTCAATTGAAATGCTTTCCAGGTGCCTACCTCACGAAGCTGGTTGAGAGAATACCAAGAGTGTGAAAAACTGTCAAGGCAAAGGGTGGCTACTTTGTAGAATCTCAAATATAAAATATATTTGTTTAACATTTTGGTTACTACATGATTCGATATGTGTTATTTCATAGTTTTGATGTCTTCATTATTATTCTACAATGTAGAAAATAGTAAAAATAAAGAAACCCTGGAATGAGTATGTATCCAAACTTTTGACTGGTACTGTACATCTGACAACCACTTCCTAGTGCATACAGACTTCATGCCTATTGGCCACAGGCAAACATGCATATTTGTGAGTTATAAAATCTCCTCACTAGATTTTCAATTTTTTTACAAGGCACATTTTACGAGTCTAAACCCTCCCTCACTACGTCAGGCCGTGTGCATATATGTGTGTGCCATAGGCATGTGCAAATAACAGGGTGTGTGTTCGTGTCAGTCCCTGCTGTTTGATACCTGATAGGTCCACGGCGTGAAGTCAGACACACAGCAATAAGGTCAATTCAGGGGTCACTACTCCACTCACCATTCAGCTCTTTTGTCCTCTTTACACCAATCCCTGATTCCTCTCTCCTTCCTCATTGCAGGTAGATCTTTCCACCTACACTAACAGGGAAACTGTCCCTGTTTTTTTTCAAGCAGTTATTGTACGGTCAGAATTACGTACTAACTAGAGGTGGGCCGATTATGATTTTTCAACGCTCATATCGATTATTGGAGGACCAAAAAAAGCCTATACCGATTAATTGGACGATTAACTTATTTGTAATAATGACAATTACAACAATACTGAATGAACACTTATTTTAACTTAATTTATCAATAAAATCAATTTAGCCTCAAATAAATAATGAAATGTTCAATTTGGTTTCAATAATGCAAAAACAAAGTGTTGGAGAAGAAAGTAAAAGTGCAATATGTGCCTGTTACGCTCGTGAAAATGGACGGACCAAGGCGCAGCGTGATTAGAGTTCCACAGGACTCACCAGACTGCTGACAGGCTCTTCAGGTCAGATGCCATGCAGAACACACCTACATAACATTTCTCTCCTCTCTCTTTATCCCAACTTCTCCATCGCCTCCCTGACGGTCCCTGGCTCTTCAGGGCAAGTGCGGGGAGCTGGCACAGATGGCACCAGACTGGTGTCACGCTCTTCAGCACGCTTGCGCTGCAGCATACTCCTAGCCAACATCATTCTCCGATATCCCTCCTCACACTGCTCCATCGACTCCCAGGTGGGCTTTGGCTCTCTTTGGCTCGGCCGACCACACCTTGTGCCTCCCCCAAAAAACCTTTGGGTTTCTGTGGCCGCGGTCCCCGGCGTTGTCGCTGTCCTTCCACCGTCCTTGTTGTCTCCATTCCAAGGAAGGGTCTCACAACCTCCCATGATTTCTTCCCAGGTCCAAAACTCCTTTACCTCCATCACACGCTGCTTGGTCCTTGCTTGGTGGGATATTCTGTCACACCCCTGAAAATGGACGGACCAAGGCGCAGTGTGATTAGAGTTCCACATCTTTTATTTAAGGGAAACTTTCAAACAAAAACAATAAACAAATAACGAAACGGTACTTACTTGGTGCAACAAGCACATACACAAACAATATCCCACAAACACAGGTGGGAAAAATGGCTACCTAAATATGATCCCCAATTAGAAGCAACGATTACCAGCTGCCTCTAATTGGGAACCATACAAAATACCAACATAGAAATAATTAACTAGAACACCCACTAGTCACGCCCTGACCTTCAACTCCATAGAGAACCAAGGGCTCTCTATGATCAGGGCGTGACAATACCATGTAAAAAAGCCAACGTTTAAGTTCATGGCTCAGAACATGAGAACATATGAAAGCTGGTGGTTCCTTTTATTAACATGAGTCTTCAATATTCCCAGGTAAGAGGTTTAAGGTTGTAGTTATTATAGGAATTATAGGACTATTTATCTCTATACCATTTGTATGTCATATTCCTTTGACTATTGGATGTTCTTATAGGCACTTTAGTATTGCCAGTGTAACAGTATAGCTTCCGCCTCTCTCCTTGCCCCTACCTGGGCTCGAACCAGGAACACATCAAAAACATCCACCCTCGAAGCATAGTTATCCATTGCTCCACAAATGCCGCAGCGCAGCCCTTGCAGAGCAAGTGGAACAGCTACTTCAAGGTCTAAGAGTCCCGCACCGATTGAAACGCTATTAGCGCGCACTCCGCTAACTAGCTAGCCATCTCACATCGGTTACACCAGCCTAATCTCGGGAGTTGATAGACTTGAAGTCATAAACAGCTCAATGCTTGAAGCACAGGGAAGAGCTGCTGGCAAACTCACAAAAGTGCTGTTTGAATGAATGCTTACGAGCCTGCTGATGCCAACCACTGCTCAGTCAGACTGCTCTATCAAATATCAAATCATAGACTTAATTATAACATGATAACACACAGAAATACGAGCCTTAGGTCATTAATATGGTCAAATCCGGAAACTATCATTTAGAAAACAAAATGTTTATTCTTTCAGTGAAATACAGAACCGTTACGTATTTTATCTAACGGGTGGCATCCCTAAGTCTATATAGTGCTGTTACATTGTACAACCTTCAATGTTATGTCATAATTATGTACAATTCTGGCAAATTAATTACGGTCTTTGTTAGGAATAAATGGTCCTCACACAGTTTGCAACGAGCCAGGTGGCCCAAACTGCTGCATATACCCTGACTCTGTTGCACAGAACGCAAGAGAAGTGAAACAATTTCTCTAGTTAAAAGAAAGTCATATTAGCAGGCAATATTAACTAAATATGCAGGTTAAAAAATATATACGTGTGTATTGATTTTAAAGAAAGGCATTGATGTTTATGGTTAGGTACACTTTGGTGCAACGACAGTGCTTGTTAAATCATCACCCATTTGGAAGTAGGCTGTGATTCGATGAGAAATTAACAGGCACCGCATCGATTAAATGCAATGCAGGACACGCTAGATGAACTAGTAATATCATCAACCATGTGTAGTTAACTAGTGATTATGTTAAGGCTGATTTGTTTTTTATAAGATAAATTTAATGCTAGCTAGCAACTTACCTTGGCTTCTTGCTGCACTCGCGTAACAGGTAGTCAGCCGGCCACGCAGGTTCCATGTGGATTGCAATGTAAGGCAAGTGGTTAGAGTGTTGGACTCGTAACCGGAAGGTTGCAAGATCGAATCCCCGAGCTGACAAGGTAAAAATCTGTCGTTCTGCCCCTGAACAAGGCAGTTATCCACCGTTCCTAGGCCGTCATTGAAAATAAGAATGTGTTCTTAACTGACTTGCCTAGTTAAATAAAGGTAATTATTATTATTTTTTTGATCGGCCACAATCGGTGTCCAAAAATGCCGATTACCGATTGTTATGAAAACTTGAAATCTGTCATAATTAATCGGCCATTCCGATTAATCGGTTGACTTCTAGTACTAACAGATTACATGTAACCGGGATTACGTAATCAGATTACAAAACTGAAGTAACTGTAATCAACCCCAAAAATATGTAAACACAAGTAATCTGATTACAGTTACATTCTTAAAAACAGCTCATTACGTTTTGGATTACTTCATCTAATATCAAGATGTGGGCTTCAAGTGATTGCCTCAAACACACTGAGATGGCAAGTTTTTGAAAGCTGTGCTGAGCCACACAGCTTTGAAGTCACCTTTCAGTGGGAATGGGAGCCTTTCCCTTTTTTCTAATCTATTTGAAATCTCCAAAACTGCAACATTTGCTTTCCCTGGTTGCTTTCCACAGGAAATATTTTTAAACCAAAAAACATCAGACCCCAATTTACTGAGAACTGAATCATCCCACATTTTAATTGGATTTTGAAATTAGTCAACACAGCCACATCCTGTTCACTTCTCAAGCACAAATCAGCTGCTTACTCGGCTAAACCTCTAGTTACAGTGGAAATGAGTTCTCTCAAATCTACCGTTCTGCCTTTGCAGCAGTGCTGAGCGATTTAGTGCTTTTTGGGGTCAGTTTGATAGTTCAAAAAATAATCACGGTTTTCGATTTTGGTTTAGATTATTTTTTGTAAACATTAAATGCACTCTGCATTATGTGGGTTGAATGCTGTAACAACACAGACTAAAACAATGAATAAAATAACGTTAGACAGACCATTCCAGACCAGACCATCACTTATTAACCACCATCTAGTTACATTATTTGAATAAAATATTTATATAAAACATATATTTGACTACTTTATTGTTTCATTCCACGTCATCTCTTCTCTAGCTGTTGATCTTCAAGGTAAATAAGGCATACTTCTATGACTGCTGAATAACAATTATCAATCATTTAGATAATGTATTTTCAGGTAGAGTTCCTCACAAAGCAACTGCTCTCAATCACGCATTCTAATGTAGCAGTGGACTATGGTCATTGTAGTTAATTACCAGGTTTTCTGCGCTAAACTAAGTAGAATTTTCGCCTGTTGGAAACTAAAACTCCCTAATTCGGGCTTGATCTGATTTATCGCTAGAGGAACTGGCAATGTGCGTATTGAGCTCACAAAACATAAACAAAAAAACAATGGAATTCAAAACAATTGAAACTGACAAAAATGATAAATAACCAACATTTCGGTTAATCGTTCAGCACTACATCACAGACAGATCTATGTGTTTTTGCAAACTTAGAAGAGTCTACATTCAGAGTATTTGCACAATTGATCATCCAATTCATAAAATAATTTGATCTGTTACATCTGTCTATCGGAATATTTATCATTCAAATTACCTTTAACCTCTTTTACTGGCCACAATCTTATTTTTCAAGTAATCCGCCCAACCCTGAGTTTCTAGGATACTCCTCTTGCTTAGCGATATGTTTTATAGAATGTTTTATAGAATGTTTTATATGTTTTATAGAATGTTTTATAGAATATGTTTTATAGAATGTTTTATGTTTTATAGAATGTTTTATATGTTTTATAGAATGTTTTAAATGTTTTATAGAATATTTTATATGATAGTATGTTTTATAGAATGTTTTATAGAATGTTTTATAGTCAATGTGAACATATTCAGGGATTATAACAGAACTGGCAGAGAAACTATTCATCACAGCGTCTTTCCGGAAACCAGAGTTATGTTGTTGCCATGATGGTGGTGATGATGAGTCAGTCATGGGGTTAACCTCACTCTCAGTAGTAGTATCCCACAGAGAGTTTGTATTGCTGTTCCTCTCTTTTTGTTGCTCTCTGAGCTCAGATGAAAGTGAGGAGGAAAGTAGCTGTATACTTAAAAAAAACATCCTTTCTTGCTTTGATATGTATTGTGTAGTTTTTGTAGACCTTTGAAGTTGTTGATGCAACATTAAAGTTCTGTACGGACTGTGTGTGCGGTACTTAATTCTGTTAGAAGGGATTGTTAAATGTTAAACTCCCTCTCCTCTATCTTCCTCTGGTCTTTTTCTTTTTACCACCTTCTCCTTCTCTCTCTCTCTCTACCTCCCTTTCCCTCCCTTTCCCTCTCCCTCTCTCTCTCTCTCTCGCTATCGCTCTCTTGCTCTCGCTCTCGCTCTCTCCCTCTTGCTCTCTCTCTCTACCTCCCTTTCCCTATCTTTCCCTTTCCCTCTCTCTCTCTTGCTATCTCTCTCTCGCTCTCTCTCTCTCTCTCTCTCTCTCTCTCTCTCTCTCCCCCCAGAGCAGCGATGGCTCCTTCTCTGGCCCAGGCCTATCGTAGGCGCTGGTGGATGGCGGTGACTGCGGTCATAGAGAACCTGCTGTTCTCTGCTGTGCTGCTGGGCTGGGGATCGCTACTCATCATGCTCAAGAACGAGGGCTTCTACTCACACCTCTGCATAAGTACGTCCCCATCCATGGTAACACTCACACAGGGATATGGTATACTTCAGGGTTGGGGTCCATTCCATTTCAATTCCAGTCAATTCAGAAAGAAGACCAAATGCCAATTCAAAATGTTCCTCATTGAAAAGCACTTAAGAGAATTTCAGTGTACTTCCTGAATTGTCTGGAATTGAAATGGAATTGACCCCAGGTATACATAAACCTGTGCATAGATACGGTGGGGTGAATCCTAACTACCACTGATATCAATGCTTGACTAAGTGACAATTCATCTCCAGTGGAACTTGGGATTTGCCCCTGTATACGTCCATAGATAATATATGTCTATAGCACATGTGGATTCCTGTGTCTTGTATACTCCCCTCTCTCTCTCCACCTCCTTACCCTTCTCCTTCTCCCCCCTCTCTCTTCCATCTCTCTCCACCCTCCTCCCAGACAACGAGACAGTGTTCAGTAACATCAGTTCGTGGGACAGTGGTATCTGGCATAGCTGCGTGGACCAGGAAGAGATGTTGAATCTGGGCTTTACCATTGGCTCCTTCCTGCTGAGTGCAGCCACTCTGCCGCTAGGTATCCTGATGGACAAGTACGGGCCCCGCCCACTCCGCCTCCTCGGCAGGTAAAAGACGGGAAACATCGTCGCCATCATCATTATAATAATAGTATATCATCATCATCTACACTGTGATTGTCATCTTCACCATCGTCATCATCATCATTATTATTACAATCATCATCGCAATTATCATTGAGCATTGTCATCATTAATATTATTTAAACAATTATCATCTTCATCATCTGACCTTAATCATTATCTTCACAACCATCGTCATCATCATTGTCTTCACCAGGCAGCGTCATCATCAACTCTCTCTCTCTCTTGCAGTGCGTGTTTTGCTTTCTCTTGTGCCATGATAGCTGGAGCTGCCTATAACCCTGAAGGTAAGAATCCTAAGCAACTGTAAACCACAGTTGCATGTACAGGAAATGACATTAAACACAACTTCTGCTTACTACACCTCTGCTTATTACATTACACTGCACACATAGATCTCCCTCACTCTGTCCTCTTGTCTCCTCGTTCCTCCTCCAGTCCTCTCGGCCCTCATTTTCATCGCGGTCTCCTTCAACGGCTTTGGAGGAATCTGCCTGACCTTCACCTCCCTCACAGTAAGACACGCACGCACACACATACACGCACCCATCATCCTTCTCCTCTACATGGACACAACAATGACAATATCCAAAGCCACCAAGTTCCCAGAACGCACCAGCGGCTGGTGGGAGGAGCTATAGGAGGACGGGCTCATTGTAATGGCTGGAATGGAATTCATGTAACTGTATCAAAATTGTATTTTTAATTTTTTAATTTCACCTTTATTTAACCAGGTAGGCAAGTTGAGAACAAGTTCTCATTTACAATTGCGACCTGGCCAAGATAAAGCAAAGCGGTTCGACACATACAACAACACAGAGTTACACATGGAGTAAAACAAACATACAGTCAATAATACAGTAGAAAAATGAGTCTATATACAATGTGAGCAAATGAGGCGAGATAAGGGAGGTAAAGGCAAAAAAAAGGCCATGGTGGCGAAGTAAATACAATATAGCAAGTAAAACACTGGAATGGTAGATTTGCAGTGGAAGAATGTGAAAAGTAGAGATCGAAATAATGGGGTGCAAAGGAGCAAAATAAATAAATACAGTAGGAGAAGAGGTAGTTGTTTGGGCTAAATTATAGATGGGCTGTGTACAGGTGCAGTAATCTGTGAGCTGCTCTGACAGCTGGTGCTTAAAGCTAGTGAGGGAGATAAGTGTCTCCAGTTTCAGAGATTTTTGTAGTTCGTTCCAGTCATTGGCAGCAGAGAACTGGAAGGACATATGGAAACCACGTTTGACTTCGTTCCATTTATTTACAATGAGCCCCTCCTCCTATAGCTCCTCCCACCACTCATGACCAAAACCTCTCGGCACCTGAAAGGTTTCTTACCGCGTGCTGTGGCCTATAGAGACTAAAGGACTGCACTCCATGCTGCCATCTCTGAACTGTACACAAAATAACTGCACTGTACTGCATTTGCACTCTATTCATCTCTCTGCATGTAGATAAATTCATACTGATACTGTAAATGTGTACATCCACTGTATGTCAACCGCACACCCACTGTATGTCAACTGTATACCCACTGTATGTCAACCGTATACCCACTGTATGTCAACTGTGTACCCACTGTATATCAACCGTATATCAACCGTATATCAACATCATACCCACTGTATGTCAACCGTATACCCACTGTATGTCAACTGTGTACCCACTGTATATCAACCGTATATCAACCGTATATCAACATCATACCCACTGTATGTCAACCGTATACCCACTGTATATCAAGCGTATACCCACTTTATATCAACCGTATATCAACATCATACCCACTGTATGTTAACCGTATACCCACTGTATGTCAACCGTATACCCACTGTATATCAAGCGTATACCCACTTTATATCAACCGTATATCAACATCATACCCACTGTATGTTAACCGTATATCCACTGTATGTTAACCGTATACCCACTGTATGTTAACTGTATACCCACTGTATGTTAACCGTATACCCACTGTATGTCAACCGTATATCAACATCATACCCACTGTATGTTAACAGTATACCTACTGTATGTTAACCGTATACCCACTGTATGTTAACTGTTTACCCACTGTATGTTAACCGTATACCCACTGTATGTCAACCGTATATCAACATCATACCCACTGTATGTTAACAGTATACCTACTGTATGTTAACCGTATACCCACTGTATGTTAACTGTATACCCACTATGTTAACCGTATACCCACTGTATGTCAACCGTATATCAACATCATACCCACTGTATGTTAACAGTATACCTACTGTATGTTAACCGTATACCAACTGTATGTTAACCGTATACCTACTGTATGTTAACCGTATACCCACTGTATGTTAACCGTATACCCACTGTATGTTAACTGTATACCCACTGTATGTTAACTGTATACCCACTGTATGTTAACCGTATACCCACTGTATGTCAACCGTATATCAACATCATACCCACTGTATGTTAACAGTATACCTACTGTATGTTAACCGTATACCAACTGTATGTTAACCGTATACCCACTGCATGTTAACTGTATACCCACTGTATGTTAACCGTATATCAACCGTATACCCACTGTATGTTAACCGTATACCCACTGTATGTTAACCGTATACCCACTGTATGTCAACCGTATATCAACTGCATACCTACTGTATGTTAACCGTATATCCACTGTATGTTAACCGTATACCCACTGTATGTTAACCGTATACCCACTGTATGTTAACTGTATACCCACTGTATGTTAACCGTATACCCACTGCATGTTAACTGTATACCCACTGTATGTTAACCGTATACCCACTGTATGTTAACCGTATACCCACTGTATGTTAACCGTATACCCACTGTATGTTAACCGTATACCCACTGTATGCTAACCGTATACCCACTGTATGTCAACCATATATCAACCGTATACCCACTGTATGTTAACCGTATACCCACTGTATGTTAACCGTATACCCACTGTATGTCAACCGTATACCCACTGTATGTTAACCGTATACCCACTGTATATCAACCGTATACCCACTGTATGTTAACTGTATATCAACCGCATATCCACTGTATATCAACCGTATACCCACTGTATATCAACCGTATACCTACTGTATATCAACCGTATACCCACTGTATGTTAACTGTATATCAACCGCATACCCACTGTATGTCAACCGTATATCAACCGCATACCCACTGTATGTCAACCGTATACCCACTGTATGTTAACTGTATATCAACCGCATATCCACTGTATATCAACCTGTTAAAGGAATTCTAAATTCCTCTGTATTGTTTCCCAATCAGAATTAATTACTCTGTCAATGCATTCTATGGGATTGTAAGACCCAATATTTTTATAAGAATGGACGGAGCCCCGGTCTTAAAAGTCAGGTAACAGCGTTTAATTCAAGAGAGTACTGACCTAAAATACAAAGAACATTACATTTTAAAGAGAGAAGATAAAAATGATGTCATCAGTTTCTCACACTCTCCGATCCACACAATAGCGCAGTGTCTTCAGGTCTGGAGATTGTCTCCGACATAAAGCAAACATTCCAATCTGTCTAAAAGAGGCCCTCCTTCTCCCTTAAACCAGCAAGGTACAGACAATTCATTCTTTTTACCTACAATTTGAGTCCTAGTTTAACCAAAAAACCCATACATTTCATACCATAACATAATAGTATTAATAGAAATGTATACATTATAAATCATTTCAACTATATTTTCCTCCAACAAATCCTCCCTTTGATTAAATATTATACGTTCAAATGTACATCTAGTTTTATCAAACATAAAAAATAAAAATATGAATAAACTTATAACTAACCTTATTATAAAGGTTTATCGGATTTATCACACGAATAGACTTATAATTAACCTTATTATAAAGGTTTATCAGACTCTTCACCCATCATTAAACAAATCTAACCTTAACACCAACTGTTTTTAACCCAACATCAGAATCTTAATTCTACTTATCAGGATTTTTCTGTTAATCTTCATGGAAAAAAACAGTCTATACATTGAAACAAGAAAATATCTATATTTCCTAAATTTCCTAAACATCAAATATGGTCTCCTCGCGAAAGGATCCGGATTCTTCTATTACGTCCAAGCCATGTATTTTGTATTCCACTGGTCAGAGCTTAGGATTGGTCCATTTATCTCCATTTGAAGTGTCATAGATTTCTCCAGAGTCCTGGAAATAATAACTTTCATACACGCAATCAACCACGTCTGTACACAACTAACACAGTCACACAGGTGAATGTAGCCCATAACACAGTGATCATAACATTATTCAATTTTCCAAACGTACTATCAAACCCAATTAGTCAAGGAAGTATCCACCCCAGAGTTTTCTGCCAAACCGTGAGCCAGGGTGGTCAAACCAGCTGAGGCTTCGGGCACTGATTCGTCCGGAGCTGTGTTATTTGGGATGTAAGCACAAACATGGTCCCGATAATCACGCATACTTCTCCCTTTTCAGCCATTAACATATCTAATGCAATTCTATTCTGCCAAGCCATCCAGCTGGTTGCTTCAGTCTGTTCTGCAAAACCTTTAATAGCATCTCTGGTATACTTGTTAAAGCGCTGTTGATCATCATAAATATAATTAATCCAGTCCACGTTCTTATTGAGAGTAAAACCCCCGGAAATGCTTAACTCTAATCCTGCTAGGATCTGATTTCTTGCTTTGACTCATCTGGCATCCCCCTTGGAACCCCAATGTTATCAATGTATACTTAGTCAATAAGAGACCCGGATGGAATAGCTCTTTTCTCCCATTTGGCTATACTTCATGTCTTGGTGTTGAATGAGTGTGAAAGGCATTACAATGGAGCATAATCCTGTCCAATCTGTCAGTAAAACCTTGCCCTGACATCATTTCCCAAGAGTACTGTACCGGGCCAAACGGTAATAATCTCCTCCGGTCACTGTGAAGGGAGGAACCTGGGGATTCAAATAGTGCAAATCAATACAACTGTTATTATCTGGCATTCCTGCTTTCGTGAACAGCTTTACCATAACGGCCTAAACTCCTCTACCCAGAACCGTACTAGGGTGTCGACCAAGAACTGGTCATATCCATCATACCACAACCCTAGATTCTCCTTCATTACTGTTTAAAGGGTTAGGCGTATCTTTATGCAATGCATCCCTCTCTCCGGATTACAATCAAAAACTCTCACCTTCACTATATTCCACCTCCTTCCATACTGGGTGAGTGGATTCATATAGCCCTCTCTCTCCAAATGAGCTATGACCTGTGTCCACGATCAATATAGGAACCTGCACCAATATATGCCATAATGGCTCAGAGTCCTAGACTGCCATGTAGTTAGAGACTCCATTTTGGTCTACATAAAACTCCATTGAGAGTTCCTTCCCAACCTCTACTCTAACTTCCTGTCTACCCAGATCTAGGGATCTCTTATGCTTATTTTGGAACAAAATCCTCATCGTCTAAACCATGGGTCAAATTACCACTCTCCGCATACTCAAGTAGGACGTGCTGTATCAGGAATATGTCACCCATGATAAGACAGATCAGACGAACAGCTTCCATGTGAAGCCCCACCTTCTCCCCGAGAACACATCACTTAGCAAGAGCCAGACACATCTTCACTTCTATGAACAACAACAGTGAGGAAAGGACAGGTAAGGTATTTTTCATTCGAGAGATGGTCCCCAGAATTCTGTTAATTCCAGTTCTCCTCTCGAACTCTGTTATTGTTCGACAGTGACAGTGTGTCTTACCCTCCCACAGTGCAATATGAATCCGGGTAGTTCTTTCTGCTAGCTGTCACCAGAAGTCCTTGGTATGGTCCCCCCAACAGGCCTCAGGGACTGGATTGAGTGACTTCACTTGTAATTCACCTGTGGTGCATAAAATCTTGGACATACAGGTTTGGTTAACAAACAGTTTCTCATTTGTCTGATAGCTTAAAAATGTTTTTATTTATTTTTTATTATTAGTTTCTTATCCAATAGGCCACTAACTTACCTAGAACACAATTTACCCATCCCCCCCTTTGTTACCTGGCTCTGCCCAGGTAACAACCTTGCCTACTCTTAAACAATGACTTAGGTAAGATTAGTAAATTATCCTTATGTCTGACATCATCATGTAGGAGCCCCTTTAATTTTCCACATGTCCAATTCTCCCTTGGGCGTCCATTCCTGTCAATCCTGTACCAATTTCCTGAAACGTATTTTTCTATGTAATTCCCTGCCCCATTGGCTTAATATTCCAAATCATAAGTAACAACCCAACTATTTATCCAACCAATATTTAGAATAGCATTCATCAGTGATTCAAATTTGTCTTATCACTCAAAGTAAAAACCTCAATTTAACACACATCAATATTAGCAGATTTACTTACATTCAGTATAATTATCCCATAATTCTACTATTAACTTTTTTAATCATGATTATAATACAGATCAGTATCTGAATGCATTCTTAATCTAAATTACTACAATTTACATGGTGTAGACCTCTTCAATCAACCTGATACCACAAAAGTATAAACAATTTTAATGGTACAGTTGACCAACCCCCCTTTCTCAGGCACTGCAGCATCTTCTGGCGTCTCGTTTGTTTTTCTTCGGATAGCTTCACAGTTCAAAGTGGACGGCCCATGATAATGTCCCAATTTCAATGTCTCATCTTTACCACTCATGTCTTGTTCATTCGTCAACCAATATACCAGCATCATAAGAAAATGTTAGAACAGATCTTTCTCCATGATCACTCCAAGTGGACTCATGAAAGAAAAGCAGTTGATAGCTTAGATCTGATACTGTACACCAATTTCTGGCTTGGTTCTTTTCTCTCGGTAGAAGTGGTTTGGAAAGCCTCCTTCAACGCCTTTGTCATCCTTCATCAGCCAGTTAGAGGGGGTTTTGAGGTACACACACCATTCGGTCCAATTATCTCTTCCATGCATTAAGATACCGTCTGATGTCACTTTTCATGATAACCTCGAAAGAACAGATCAGAACAACAGTTTAGTTCAGTTCATTAACTACATGATAAATTATTACTTTTACCAATTATTCTTAATACACATATCGAAACATATTTCACAGAGAATATCAAAACATTCTATTGAAACTATTCTTTCAAATTGGTTTATACTCCCCATCTCACTGTCAACTCCATCGTAGAGCCAAGGATCAAGAAGTTAGACCTATACCCCTCGGGAATAGAACAAAACAAACACCACAATACAATACACTCAACAATACAATACACTCCTTCACATATCACTTAAGTTGTATAACTTCAATTCAAACCCTCAAAAATGGAATCCTCCCCCATGTTTTACACACATCTCTCCATATGAGAGTAATGTAAAACAAAACTGAAAAGAAATGTAAAACAAAATTTCAGCTTAACCTAATCAAATTAAAATCACTAAACTGAAAAAAAACTCCACAAAGAAAAATGATTTAACCCCTATGGTCATAGGAAAATAGACTTAAAGCAGCATACCCTTAGTTAAAATCAATGCCCTTCACAGTGGTCCAAATTACAAATATGGCTAAGAAACATATTTACCAATTACACAAATTATTTTGAAAGCAGTATTACAAATGACCATAAATTTCATTATCCAAATGACTTTCCAATGCGGGTGACCAAGCCACAACGGAAAGTCATCAGAAGGTCATAGGTCGTACAAAACCCTTCTAAGCAGTGTTTTTCACTATATGAAACAACTTGCAAACAATAATCAACTAGTTCCAAAATTTTTGTATTTCCATGTTCCCAGAACATTCCTTTATCAAAAGAATTTGCTTGGGTAATGAAAAGTCAGGAAATAAAAACTCATTAAAATCCCATGTGGTGAGTGCCCCTTGAAAATACCTTTAATACCCTTGCACTGAAACAAAACACTTCCTCCAGGCCCCCTCCAATGTGGTAGTTTATGGCCTCAATTTCACTCACTCTCCCCAAGAGTATAGTCCCTAGAAACATTCCAGGTAGAGACAGTGAAATATCCATTTTCCCAAAGAAAACACAAAACACTTAGTAAGTATTCATCTACACTACATCGATTCAGAAACTCAACCGTGAACTATAAACCAAACCTAATGATAATTCCCCTTTAACTCAAATCATTAATCATACGTTTAAAACAACGTCAATGTATATGATTACTTAAATGAACACGCTATCCTTAGATACAATTAACCCGATAACAATATTATCCAATGTATCACTTTTTCCCTCTGCCGCAAATGTCGTACATTTCTCAGTGTAAGAAATCCGTAATTTAATCCCAGATGTTTAATAAAAATGTAAACGTGTTTTCCCCTTGGCTCCTTCAACTCACATATTTTAGATAACTTCCATCCGTCCCGGTATGAAGTATCCTACTTAAACACACCAGAACAAATGCTTAATTAAGTTAAATCAACTCCTAGAATAACCAGTCTCATAGGAACCAAATAAGTAGGTACATGGACTTTTTTATCACCTTCTGAGAAGTGACTCAAAGCAATAATGCACGCATTTTCCTTCTAAAAGACACAAACAATTTTCTCCCCCCAGTCCGTGGCGACAAAAGTGCCTCGCGGTTGATGTCATCAACAAGCGCTCAACCTCGACTCAATTCGCAACGATTTTCAATGAATTGTAAATAATTGTTGGCTGTCTGCAGCAACAGTATTTTGGGTTCGATAAACCAAACCTAATTTATCACATCTGTTGAATCCTGAATTATAGTTTACAACATCAATCAACATCTCTTACCTCCCAATTCGCTAATTTTATAAGAACATTTCGATGGGCACAAATCTATCGTAATTGTTTCTCCGTTATTATTCAGAATTCATTTGATTTAAGTTACTGTCCCGTCTTTGATTTAACATTTTAATTACGACTCTATTCCCAAAATATTTTTCCGAACAGATCATTTAGTGAACAGACATCGTCTTGCATCAAAATTCGCTTTGTTCTTATTTTAAGTTGAATTAATTAGTCTTTCAATTTGAACCAAACAAACCATTTAAAACATTCAGTTTATATCTTATACCAATACTAGTGACTATAACTTTCTCTGCAAAACAATTAGTTTTAATTACAACCAAAAATTCATATATATATATTTTTAGTTAATGCCTCGGCTGGGAACCGAACCCTGGACTGTAGTTCGTAAGACTGCTACGCTCACCACTATACCACCAATGGTATGGGACTGACTGAGATTCTCCGCAAATAGACCCATTTTACAGTTATCTGTATTTGTTACTCCGGCATCTGGACAACAGAAAATAGCCCTAATTTAAACGCCCAAAGTTTTCCCTCAGTTAGGATTCTCATTAATCTCGCTCTCTTTGTATCTGACCCTTATTTTTCTTTACCCGATTGTCGCCTCTGACTTTCCCCACAGTTAAATTACAACCTTGTTAACGACGTTTGCAGGGAGTGTTACACTCCCGGGCGAAATGTCCAATTTCGTTACAATTAAAACATCTTGTATTTTTCTTTTGACTCACCTTATCCACTTTTCTCGACTTTATTCCCTTCTCTAACTCCATTATACCTCCCTCGGCTTCAGCGGGATCCACATACTTGGGTGGTAATTTCACAGGTAGCTCCTGCAGCCGTATTCTTATAACCACTATTTCGTCGACTGGATTATCTCTGTATTGTTGGTATAATCGAGGAAGATATAGTTTGTTAACCAATTGGCTGGGCGTGAGGGTAACTTTTTCATCTGCGGGAGCGGAGGGCAGTGCCTCTCGAGTCTTGTCAGATTTAACCTTTTTTCCTGCGCGTCCAATTCTCTTTTTTGCTTCCGAAAGCCAAACTCCGGCTGTGTATAACCCCTGTTCATTCTGTTTTTTCACATTATTTCCACATTCCTTATGTATCTGTTTTATAAGGGATTCCAGCTTTTCTACATTTAGACGGCCATCAAAATCGTATTTCTTTCTCCATCTTCGACCGAAATCGATGTTTCTCTTGTCTTTCTGTTCCATATAATGCTTGTCTCCCATTATTTCCGGGGCTTCTTTTGAGGCATTTCCACCCATTCTTACTCCTTACCGTTACTTAGTAGCTATGGTATTTGATCACTTATCTATGCCTTTCTCTATTTAATTTTAAATCCTATGTGCGTGTCTTTATACGAATTAGCAATTTACCGTTACTTAATTACTTTTAGTGCTTTTCTGTCTGACTATGTTTGTGTCTCTTTTATGGAAATCTTATCAATAGCTTTGACTTTTGAATCAGATATTAGGTCTTACCTTACAACTATAAGCCCAGGGTTTGTAAATCCCTAGTTAATATCTTATTTTCCGGTTGTGTCAGAGGGCTTTTAAAGAACGCTAATAATCGTTATCTCACGCCACTAATTGTTAGACTTCCATCTCGCATGGAACTTTCCTGTCTATAGATATGGCTATTATCTCATTTCTTTAGATTTAGGTTCCCTCTCCTCCTTATTTGGATATTTCAGTAGTATTAGTTGAATCGGAACGATGATCAATACTGCCACAATTCAAATGACCAATCCAGTGATCTTGCGCATTCCCTTGCTGTCTCCCCACGCCCAGTATTTGTACAAGATCACCGTCCTATCCCCCAGTACCTATTTAATATCCCGTCTTAATCTCGGGCGAGTTTAGTTTATTTACGGTAGTGCACATTACCACAGGTTATTTCGAACCTGCTTCAGTGTATATCGGTTATACAAAACCCTGTGAGAATAGCAAAGCTCCCCTTATTGATAAATTCTGAAAATTTTAGAACACCAATCAAAGAACTCAAATCCCCCTGGAATCGAGAATTAATGCTACTGACCTGCTGCCGACTGGGAAAAGCAGTGTTCGTTTGAATCTGTCACCATATCTGCCATCTGTAGTGTATACCGGTCTTTAAATTATGTGCACGATTTTTTTCCGGCGGACGACCTCCAGATGGCAGAGACAGATTTTTAGATCCGGCTCGAAGGACCAATTGTTAAAGGAATTCTAAATTCCTCTGTATTGTTTCCCAATCAGAATTAATTACTCTGTCAATTGTTACGGTTTTCTTCTAACTCCTCCTCTGACGAAGAGGTGTAGCAAGGATCGGACCAAAATGCGGCATGGTAATTTTCATACATGTTTAATGAACGAATAAAAACTAACAATACAAAACAACAAACGTAACGTGAAAACCTAAACAGCCTATCTGGTGACAACAAACACAGAGACAGGAACAAAAGGACACTAAGGACAATCACCCACGAAACACTCAAAGAATATGGCTGCCTAAATATGGTTCCCAATCAACAACAATAAACACCTGCCTCTGATTGAGAACCACTTCAGACAGACTTATCTAGAACACCCCACTAAGCTACAATCCCAATACAAACACACCAAATACAAAAACCCATGCCACAACCCTGGCCTGACCAAATAAACGAAGACAAACACAACATACTTCGACCAGGGCGTGACATCAATGCATTCTATGGGATTGTAAGACCAAATATTTTTATAAGAATGGACGGAGCCCCGGTCTTAAAAGTCAGGTAACAGCGTTTAATTCAAGAGAGTACTGACCTAAAATACAAAGACCATTACATTTTAACCTGTTACATCTATGGGGGCGCTAATTCATTTTTGGATAAAAAGACGTGCCCGTTTTAAGCGCAATATTTTGTCACAAAAAGATGCTTGACTATGCATATAATTGATAGCTTTGGAAAGAAAACACTCTGACGTTTCCGGAACTGCAAAGATATTGTCTGTGAGTGCCCCAGAACAGATGCTACAGGCAAAACCAAGATGAAACTTCAACCCGGAAATGAGTAGGATTTTTGAGGCGGATCCGGGATTCTATTTATAGCCTCAAGCTCATTAGCATAACGCAACGTTAACTATTTATGAAAATTGCAAATGAAATGAAATGAATGTGCTAGCTCTCAAGCTTACCCTTTTCTTAACAACACTGTCATATCCCCATAAAGGCTTCTGATTGTGTCGCCATCTACACCGAACGGGTATTGTGTGTAGATTGATGAGAATTGTTTTATTTAATCCATTTTAGATGAAGGTTGTTAAGTAACAAAATGCGTAAAAACGGAAGGGGTCTGAATACTTTCCGAATGCACTGTAGATGCACTGCACAGTGCCTTCGGAAAGTATTTAGACCCCATGACTTTTTCCACATTTTGTTACGTTACAGCCTTATTCTTGGAGTCCAAGAATGGCCACTATTCCATAAAGGCCTGATTGGTGGGGGGCTGCAGAGATGGTTTTCCTTCTGGAAAGTTCTCCCATCTCCACAGAGGAACTCTGGAGCTCTGTCAGAGTGACCATCAGGTTCTTGGTCACCTCCCTGACCAAGGTCCTTCTCCCCCTTTTGCTCAGTTTGGCCGGGCTGCCAACTCTAGGAAGAGTCTTGGTGGTTCCAAACTTTTTCCACTTAAGAATGATGGAGGCCACTGTGTTCTTGAAGACCTTCAATGCTGCAGAAATGTTTTGGTACCCTTCCCCAGATCTGTGCCTCGACACAATCCTGTATCGGAGCTCTACAGACAATCCCTACGACTTGGTTTTTGCTCTGACATGCACCATCAACTGTGGGACCTTAAATAGACATGTGAGCCTTTCTAAATCATGTCCAATCAATTTAATTTACCACAGGTGGACTCCAAACATCTCAACGATGATCAATGGAAAGAGGATGCAACTGAGCTCAATTTCGAGTCTCATAGCAAAATGTCTGAATACTTATGTAAATAATGTATTTCTGTTTTTTATTTTTAATACATTTAAAAACCTGATTTTGCTTCGTCATTATGGTGTATTGTGTGTAGATTGATGAGCAAAAAAAGTAATTTAATCAATTTCAGAATAAGGCTGTAATGTAACATCATTTGGAAAAGGTCAAGGGGTCTGAATACTTTCCGAATGCAGTATATAAGGCTTACTTTAGCTATTGCTATTATACACTATATTACTGTATATGGTTGGCAGTTGATTGGCAGTTGGTTGGCAGTTGTTTTGGGAGGATTAATACTTTTTTCTGTATAGTACTTGTGTATTTTTGTTTTTCTTTGCGCATAAATGTGATTAATAGTGGGTGTGTTTGTTGGCCGTTCAGGGTCTCCACGGCACATGCTGTTCTGCTTCTGGCTCTAAATTCTGGCACACGTCTGTCGGCCAATCAGATCACTGGGCTGTCGACACGCCTCGTCCCTGCCCCCCACCCCTTCCCAAAACACACAAGGACACGCGTCTATCTCCCTCTACCCCTTTCACTCTCTCTCTCTCTCTCTCTCTCTCTCTCTCTCTCTCTCTCTCTCTCTCTCTCTCTCTCTCTCTCTCTCTCTCTCTCTCTCTCTCTCTCTCTCATATATATATATATCTATTTTCCTCTTTCTCTATATATACACACACTGTAAACCCCCTGGTCTGTGGCAGTAGTTCCAGGTGGTAAAGGCCCTTTCATTCCATTGACCTAAATCACAGGTCCGTCCGTCAGTCAGTCAATATGAGGTACCTGATCTATATGACCTTACATTCTACAGGGCAATCGAGACATATCTCATTCCTCTTTTTGTTTTTGTTGTAGAATGTTGTTTTCCGATTCTGTTTTTAAAGCTCCCTGTTTTTTCTCGAGTTCAGCCATCTTCGTTCACCCATCTTCATTCACCCTTCCTCCTACCCTCTCTCTGTCTTTCTACCCCACTCTCTGTCTCTCTACCTTTCTCTCTCTCTCTCTCTCTCTCTCTATTTCTACCCCTCTCCTTGTCTCTACCTTTCTCTCTCTGTCTCTCTACCCCTCTCTGTCTCTCTACCCCTCTCTGTCTCTCTACCCCTCTCTCTGTCTCTCTACCCCTCTCTCTGTCTCTCTACCCCTCTCTGTCTCTCTACCCATCTCTCTGTGTCTCTACCCCTCTCTCTGTCTCTCTACCCCTCTGTCTCTCTACCCCTCTCTCTATCTCTCTATCCCTCTCTCTCTCTACCCCTCTCTCTGTCTCTACCCCTCTCTCTATCTCTACCCCTCTCTCTTTCTCTCTACCCCTCTCTGTCTCTCGCTACCCCTCTCTCTCTCGCTCTATACCCCTCTCTCTGTCTTTCTACCCCCCTCTCTCTACCCCTCTCTGTCTCTCTACCCCTCTCTCTGTCTCTCTACCACTATCTCTCTCTCTCTACCCCTCTCTCTATCTCTCTATCTCTCTATCCCTCTCTCTCTCTACCCCTCTCTCTGTCTCTACCCCTCTCTCTGTCTCTACCCCTCTCTCTGTCTCTACCCCTCTCTCTGTCTCTACCCCTCTCTCTGTCTCTCTACCCCTCTCTCTCTCTTTCTACCACTCTCTCTCTCACTCTCTCTCTCTCTCTCTACCCCTCTCGCTGTCTCTCTACCTCCCTCTCTACCCCTATCTCTCTCTCTCTCTCTCTTTCTCTCTCTCTCTCTCTACCCCCTCACTGTAAAGCCCTGCATGACATGGTAAACGTCTCAAACGTTTCCCTCCTAGTCATTGACTCTTTCGTTCCATCCATCTAAATAATGTCAACCTTTGGTTCTGTCTGCCTGTCTCTGTCTGTTAGTCCATGGTAGTGTGTGTGGGGGCATGTAGCTGAGGCCCCTGAATACCTCAGATAGGTCATTAAGAACGAGCTGGAGCTCTGCCCTGACCCATACACTGACCTACAGTAGCTGGAGAGAGAATGGTCATGGTCATGGGGCGACTTTATCTGTACCTCTGCCAAGACCTGACCAGGGAAAACTGCAGGCCCTAGTTATTGGCTAAAACTACACTCTTAGAAAAAGGTTCCTATATAGTACCAAAAATGATTCTATAACTTCATATAGCAGCCCTTAAGGTTCTGTAGGGTAGGGTTCTTTTGTAGAGTTCATTAATCAGAACCCCAAGGGTTCTATATAGTGAGTGTAGGATTTTTTCTGGTCGGTCACTTGGTCCGGAAACTGTGGTTCAGGCTAGTATGTCACTATCATCAGGGTTAAATTGGGAGGGGGGAGAGGGAGTGATAAGGATGTGAAACAGGGAGAGAGACTGTTGTGGATAACAGGAAATATCTTGAAGTAGAGTGTCAAAGTGTGTGTGTGTGTGTGTGTGTGTGTTTGGCTTCTTCCTGTTTATTTTTATACAATGTTGCATTTAATTGTTAGAGATAACTGCCCAAGCATCTGGAGAATCTATTTTTTTTAAAGGAGTGGTAACTCCCACCCTTTTCCTATTTTCTGATTTTCATTGAACAGATAGTGAAGGGATGACAGAGGGGAACGATACACAGAGTTATTGTTGATATGAAGGATTCATACAACTTGTTTACAAAGATGCTGTCTTCATAGATTCTGGTTGTTATGCACGTCTTTAAATCGAGGCTAACACAATGCTGTTTGATGAATCTCTTTAAGCTCCGCTCGGCACAGTGTGAGCTGGCACAGTTTGCATCCGAAATGGCACCCTATTCCCTACACAGTGGTCAAAAGTAGTGCGCTATATAGCAAATAGGGTGCTACTTCAAATCGTAATGCATATCTAGCCTCCATAGAGAAATCTCATCACAATTCTGGTATGTATTGAAGCTCAGTGTGCTAATGCAGTATGTGTTGTCACTATATTTAACTTGCGTTTATACCAGCAAAGTAGCCTGACTAATTACCGCTCCGTGCAGCAAACATTCATGTGAGCTCGCCACATCAGGCGGCTTGCGAGGCTACCAGGAGGCTACCCGCTGTGATAAACAGGACGTTTTCCAAAGGGAGAGTGGTGCTGACATGGCCTGATGTGATGTGTGTTATTATCAGTGTGTCCTTTTTTATCTGCATAGGCTGGCACTGGCACAGAGTCGTTGGCACGGCGTAGGTGGGGGGGGGGGGGGATTCACAGCTGTTGCGTGTGTTTTTGTGTGTTGGGCATTACTTCAGTAGCTTCTACTGTGCCACCTGCACAATTTCTCTCACACACACACACATTCACAGCAGCACATGCATTTTTGTTGGCACGCAGACACTCAATACTTGCACAAAGTCCTCCAACAGAGGCAAGAGGAGGGAGAGAATGAGTGAGGAAAATAAGAAGGCATCTACAAGACTACTTGTGTGGTATTTGTTTATTGACAACCCCATATGTCCATATTTTCTACCTTTTTTCAAGTTAAACTGCTCGGTTTGCAAAAGTGCCAGCAACCAAAAAACATCTAAAATCAGCACTGTGATATTATATGCCGAGTCAGAGGCTGTGAATACAAAGCAAGGCTATTCCCCCTGCCTCAGGCTAGCATGTGTCTTCTAAAACTGCAGAGTAACTGACCTAATACGTGTTGCAATGCTGTGTGTCAGGACCCTCTCCATAAAGATGATCAGCTCATATCACCACCTGGTGTTACTTTCGTAGAATTGCATCTTGAGCACTTCCAGTGCCTTCGGGAGGTATTCACACTCTTTTCCCACATTTAGTTGTGTTAGAGCCTGAATTTAAAATGGATTACATTTAGATGTTGTGTCACTGATCTACACACAATACCCCATAACGTCAAAGTGAAATTTTGTTTGTAGAACATTTATTTTATTTTATAATAAATGTAAAGCTGAAATGTTTTGAGTCAATAAGTATTCAACCCATTGTTATGGCAAACCTAAATAAGTAAAAGAGTACAAATGTGCTTAACAAATCACATAAATTGCATGTTCAATAATAGTGATTAATATGATTTTTGAATGACTACCCCATCTCTGTACAGCGCTCATACAATTATCTCTAAGATCCTTAAATCAAGTAGTGAATTTCAAGCACAGATTCAACCACAAATACCAGAGAGGTTTTTCAATGCCTCGCAAAGAACGGCACCGATTGATAGAATTGTAAAAAATTAATTTAAAAAAAGCAGACACTGAATATCCCTTTGAGCATGGTGAAGTTATTAATTACACTTTGGATGATGTATCAATACACCCAGTCACTACAACGATACAGGTGTCCATCCTAACAGTTGCTAGAGAGGAAGGAAAATTCTCAGATTTCACCATGAGGCCAATGGAGATTTTAAAACCGTTACGGAGTTTAATGGTTGTGATAGGAGAAAATTGAGGATGGATCAACAACATTGTAGTGACTCCACAATACTAACCTAAATTACAGAGTGAAAAGAAGGAAGCATGAACAGAATACAAATATTCCAAAACTTGCATCCTGTTTGCAACAAGGAAATTAAGTAAACATGCAAAGGGGCAAAGAGATTAACTTTTTGTCCTGAATACAAAGTGTTATGTTTGGCGAAAATCCAACACATCACTGAGTACCACTCTTCATATTTTCAAGCATGGTGGTGGCTGCATCATGTTATGGGTATGCTCGTCATTGACAAGGACTAGGTAGTTTTTTTGTTGTTGCATAAAAAGATACGGAATACAGCTACAAGCGCATGCAAAATCTTAAAGAAAAACCTGGTTCAGTCTGCTTTCCAACAGACACTGGGAGATTAATTCAACTTTAAGCAGGATAATAGCCTAAAACACAAGGCCAAATCTACACGGTAGCTGCTTACCAAGACAACGTTGAATGTTCCTGAGTGGCCTAGTTACAGTTTGACTGAAATCAGCATGGAAATCTATGGAAAGACATGAAAATGTCTGTCTGGCTATGATCAACAAGGCAATCAAACAAGCTAAGATTCAGTATAGAGACAAAGTAGAGTCGAAATTAAACGGCTCAGACACGAGAGGTATGTGGCAGGGTCTACAGTCAATCACGGACTACAGTCAATCACGGACTACAAAAAGAAAACCAGCCCCGTTGCGGACCCCAACGTCTTGCTCCCAGACAAATTAAACAACTTCTTTGCTCGCTTTGAGGACAATACAGTGCCACCGACACGGCCCGCTACCAAAACCTGCAGGCTCTCTTTCACCACAGCCAATGTGAGTAAATCATTTAAATGTGTTAACCCTCACAGGGCTGCCGGCCCAGAGGGCATCTCTAGTCGCGTCCTCAGAGCATGCGCAGACCAGCTGGCTGGTGCGTTTACAGACATATTCAATCAATCCATATCCCAGTCTGCTGTTCCCACATGCTTCAAGAGGGCCACCATTGTTCCTGTTCCCAAGAAAGCGAAGGTAACTGAGCTAAACGACTACCGCCCCGTAGCACTCACTTCCGTCACCATGAAGTGCTTTGAGAGACTAGTCAAGGATCATATCAACTCCACCCTACCTGACACCCTAGACCCACTCCAATTTGCTTACCGCCCCAATAGGTAAACAGATAACGCAATCGTAATCACACTGCACACTGCACTAACCCATCTGCACTAGACGAATACCTATGTAAGAATGCTGTTCATCAGCTACAGCTCAGCATTTAACACCATATATCCTCCAAACTCATCAGTAAGCTCGAGACCCTGGGTCTTGACCCCGCCCTGTGCAACTGGATCCTGGACTTCCTGGCGGGCTTCTCCCAGGTGGTAAGGGTAGGTAGCAACAAATCCAACCCGCTGATCCTCAACACTGGGGCCCCACAAGGGTGCATTCTCAGCCATCTCCTGTACCACCCACACGTCTTTTATACAGGTTACAAGTTCAAACAGGTGCAGTTAATACAGGTAATGAGTGGAGAACAGGAGGGCTTCTTAAAGAAAAACTAACAGGTCTGTGAGAGCCGGAAGTCTTACTGGTTGGTAGGTGATCAAATACTTATGTCATGCAATAAAATGCAAATTAATTACTTAAAAATCATACAATGCTATTTTCTGGATTTTTGTTTTCGATTCCGTCTTTCATAGTTGAAGTGTACCTATGATAAAAATTACAGACCTCTACATGCTTTGTAAGTAGGAAAACCTGCAAAATCGTCAGTGTATCTACTCCCCACTGTATGTACATTTGATATTTCTGTGTTTCATTTTCAATCAGTTTGAAAAGTGTTCTAAAAACATGTTTTCACTTTGTCATTATGGGGTAATGTGTGTAGATGGGTGAGGAAAAGAAACATCTATTTAATCCATTGTGAACACAACAAAATGTGGAATAAGTCAAGGGTTATGAATCAATTCTGAAGGCACTGTACATGGACCCAAATAATACAGTCACTGTGCTCACCTGTGATCTTTCTGTTTCTCTCTCTCTCTTATCTCTTCCTCTCATCTCACATTTCTCTCTCTCTCCACCTCTCATCTCTTATCTGTCCTTCCCTTCTCTCTCTACCTCTCTTATCTCTCTCTCTCTTCTCTCTCTCCTTCTCTCTGTCTCCTAGTTACCCAACATGTTTGGGAACGTGCGCTCCACCATCCTGTCTCTAATGATCGGCTCCTACGCCTCTTCAGCCGTCACATTCCCTGGAGTCAAGGTAGGAGAGTTACTCCTCAGTTCCCTCTGGGAGTTTAGGTCAGTGTTTGTTACGGTAAGCACCATGTGACAAATGCTGATTGATTGATTGAGGTTTCACAGAAAGGCATGACTTGATGGCTTTATTTGATATTGTGATATATTATAGTTCAATTTGGTAAACTCTTTCCCGTACTTCTCTCTCTCCCTCCCTCTGTTTCTTCTCTCCAGTTGATCTATGATCTAGGTGTGTCCTTCAGGGTGATCATGTGGGTGTGGTCGGGGCTAGCTGGTCTCGTCTTCCTCAACTGCTTCCTTAATTGGCCGATGGAGGCTTTCCCCGCACCCGAGGAGATCAGCTACACGTCAGTATCCATGACAACGTTACTATAATAACACAACATTACATGACGTAACTCTAATGTTATAGACTGTTACAGTAACCCAAATCATTGAATTACAGAGGGAGGTTTTCTTTCTCCATTGCTCCAATTCCTCACTCACTCACTTCACTTCCTTCCCCTTCTCTCTCTCCTTGCTCCCTCAGCAAGGAGGTGAAGCTGAGTGGCATGGTGATGGATGACAAGGTGACGGGGGACAGATTCTACAGTCATGTGACCACGTTGGGAGAGAAGATGGCTCCGAAGCAGAAGGAGCCAGATCCCTCGTCAGAGCACCTCCCACCTGGAGAACAGACACAGGGTGAGGAATAGCATAGGATCACAACAAAAACGGTTAGAACCTTGATAGAGCTTGTTAGAGAACCAGTCAGAACTAGACATAACTGCTTAGAACCGGATGCAGTTAAATGGAACTGGTCAGAACCGGTCAGAGCTGGTCCTCCAGGGCTTCACTCACCAACCAGAATCAATGGACGATATTGAGCTCAACCCTACTATAAAATCTATCTGTTCAACTTTTTTTTAAATAAAAATGTGTTACGAAATTGACAATGAAACTTACCCAAGTATCATTATCTCATGTTTAATTCTTACCACCACCCCTTCTTTCCCCTGACAGCTGGCCCTCCGTTTCGTAGTTCAGTCTGCTCGCCCATCTTCTTGTGGAGTCTCATCACCATGGCAATGACCCAGCTGCGCATCATCTTCTTTATGGGCGCCATGAACAGGATGCTGGAATTCCTGGTTACCCACGGAGACCCACACCGTAAGGACCAATCACTTGTAATGGTTTTAAGTTGTGGGCACTGTCACATTAGCCTGGTGAAACAAGACTGATTTGCTAATGGCTCACATTTTGTTTCCCATATTAAGTGACGTGACACAAAATGTGAGCGTAGAGGTCAGTCTGCCACATATCTTAATCTTTTTTTGTTGTAAAGTATATTGAGATGTGAAATGCGCTGTAAAAAACATTTGACTTGAATATCTGTGGCACTGAATGGTCACAGTTGTAGGAGAATGGCATCTGTGATATGTTATGATGTTAGTGGGTGGAAATTTGGGACTTCCATGACTTTCTGTGTGTTTTCTGTTTTCAGCCTCTAAGGATCTATTGATGGAGGCAGAGCAACAAGGTGAGAGAATGAGACATTCCTTTGGAACATTCCATTGGACATTCCATTGTGTGTGTGGAGAGAGTTGTGTGTTTGTGAATGTGTGCGTGCATGCGTGCGTGCGTTCGGGTTTGTAAGAGAGAGCGAGAGGGCCTGTGTGTGTTGTACTGTTTAGTGACTACGTATGTGTGTGTGTTTTCTGACCGTGGGTCTCCTCTCCTCAGTGGGTTTCTACTCGTCACTGTTTGGCTCCCTGCAGCTGCTCTGCCTCCTCACCTGTCCTCTGATTGGCTACATCATGGACTGGAGGATGAAGGAGTGCGACGTAGACCAGAGGTGTGCGTGTGTGCATGCACGTGTGTGTGACAGAGAGGGAGTGAGAGTGAAACAGAGAGAGACCGGAACCAAGAGAGAGAGAGAGAGAACATAGGAACTTTGGTTATAAACCACTCATCTCATCCATCATGCTGATTGGACAGTGTTTACACTAAGAAAATATCTGGGCCCGAGGTATTTTAAACACATTCACCTAGTCATTCCTGCCCCCCCTCCTAGTAAACTGCATGTCCTTGTATGTGTCTATTGGTGCCTGGATGCATTAATACAAAATCACCACTAGCTGGCGACATAAGTTGTTCCTCCCTATGGAGAGACAAATATTGGTCACTCAGCTTTCTTTAAGGGAGAAATAATTCAGGGGAGACCAAGCATGACATGGTGAGAGAGAGCAGGGTTGTGTTCATTAGACATTTCCATTGCAAACGTTTTTAAAAATGTTTTCCGTGGCGTTCCCTAACAAACACAACCCTTGGTATTTTCCTGATGCTTTTTTATTTAATTGATCCCTGACCTCTTCTCTCCAGCCAACTTGAACCCCCGAAGAGAGACAGGAAGATCCAGAAACTGACCAATGCCATCCGCGCTTTCATCATCACCAACGTTCTACTGGTCATCTTCGGAGTCATCCAGATGCTAGACAACCTGCCTGTACAGGTAAGAAGACAGCCACATGACCCTACCCCTACCTCACACACCTCACCTGGGGTGTGCTCAGCAGGACACAGCGTTGTGGAGCGTTTCGATAGGAATATATTATATAGACAAACTTGCCTCTCTCTGAAATGTAAAAAAGGAATCACGTCAGCTCTATTTGTGATATTGTGATCTGCAACGTTCCGCAATATTTCCCTACTGAACGTGGCCCAATACAGGTAGGAACACAGTCACATGACCATGCCTCCCTACCGACCCCTGTACAGGTAAATAAACATAAAATGCTGATAACTCGCCTTGTGACAAGAACCCTGGCTACATGTCAGTGTTCATTTTAGCATTTTTACAAGAATATATTTTAGTCTTAATCACATTTGTCAGTTGAATAATGATTTAGTCTAGTTATAGTCAAAATGATGAAAACGGTGCGTCATTTTAGTCAACTAAATGCCCTTTCATTTTTAGTCACATCACATTTGTATCGCCTCATTAACCTATAGTAAACATAAGTCACTTACTTCCATGTGCACACACATACATAGCCTTGTCCTATTGATAGGTTTGGTTTCTGAGCTTTAACTATTATTAATCATTAGTTATAAAAGAGACAGCAAATCGAATTCGATTGGTCACATACACATGGTTAGCAGATGTTAATGCGAGTGTAGCGAAATGCTTGTGTTTCTAGTTCCGACGATGGAGTAATATCTAACAAGTAATATAACAAATTCACAACAACTACCTTATAACACACAAATGTAAAGGGATGAATAGAATATGTACATATATATATATATATGATGAGCGATGGTGCGCGGCATAGGCAAGATGCAGTAGATGGTATAGAATACAGTATATCCATATGAGATGAGTAATGTAGGATATGTAAACATTATATAAAGTGGCATTGTTTAAAGTGACTAGTGATACCTTTATTAAGTCCATTTATTTAAGTGGCCAGAGATTTGAGTCTGTATGTTGACAGCAGCCTCTCTGTTAGTGATGGCTGTTTAACAGTCTAATGGCCTTGAGATAGAAGCTGTTTTTCAGTGTCTCGGTCCCAGCTTTGATGCACCTGTACTGTATTTTCTGTGTCTGTGTGTTCCACACGGAACTGTTTCGGTTTTTTGTTATTTCACATTGTTATTTTGTATTTTTCTGTGTTCTATTAAAAGTATCATGAACATTTACCACGCTGCGCATTGGTCCTCCGATCCTTCCTACTACTCCTCATCAGAGGAGGAAGAAGACCGTTACAATGATAGTGGGATGAACAGGCAGTGGCTCAGGTAGTTTTTATCCTTGATGATCTTTTTGGCCTTGCTGTGACATCGGGTGCTGTAGGTGTCCTGGAGAGCAGGTAGTTTGTGCCGGTGATGCATTATGCAGACCGCACTACCCTCTGGAGAGCCTTGCGATTGAGGGTAGTGCAATTGCCATACCAGGTGGTGATACAACCCGACAGGATACTCTCGATTGTGCATCTGTAAAAGTTTGTGAGCGTTTTAGATGACAAGCCAAATTTCTTCAGCCTCCTGAGGTTGAAGAGGCGCTGTTGCGCCTTCTTCACCACGCTGTCTGTGTGGGTGGACCATTTCAGTTTGTCCGTGATGAGTACGCCGATGAACTAAAACCTTTCCACCTTCTCCACTACAACTACTCATTCAAGGGTTTTTCTTATATTTTTTACTATTTTCTACATTGTAGAATAATAGCGAAGACCACCAAAACTATGAAATAACACACATGGAATCATGTAGTATCCAAAAAAGTGTTAAACAAATTAAATCATATTTTCTATTTGAGAAAATCGTCAAATAGTCACCCTTTGCCTTGATGACAACTTTGCACACTCTTGGCCGCAAATGTTTAAAAAAAATAAGAAAATGGTGAGTATATAAGGAATTTGAAATTATTCATACTTTTGCTTTTTATATTTAAGTAAATTTTAGCAATTACATTTACTTTTGATACTTCAGAATCCAGTGATGTAGTCGCGTCACTAAACCTTGAATCCAAATTGAGGTGCAAATTGTCTGGGTAGCCATTTGATTAGATGTTGAGGAGTTTCATGGCTTGGGGGTAGAAGCTGTTTAGAAGCCTCTTGCACCTCGACCTGGCGCCCCGGTATTGCTTGCCTGCCGGTAGCAGAGAGAACAGTCTATGACTAGGGTGGCTGGAGTCTTTGCCAATTTTTAGGGCCTTCCTCTGACACCGCCTGGTATAGAGGTCCTGGATGGCTTGCGGTCGAAGGCCGAGCAGTGATGCAACCAGTCAGGATGCTCTCGATGGTGCAACTGTAGAAGCTTTTGAGGATCTGAGGACCCATGCCAAATCTTTTCAGTCTCCTAAGGGGGAATAGGTTTTGTTGTGCCCTCTTCACGACTGTCTTGGTGTGCTTGGACCATGTTAGTTTGTTGGTGATGTGGACACCAAGGAACTTGAAGTTCTCAACTTGCTCCACTACAGCCCTGTCAATGAGCATGCGGACATGCTCGGTCCTCCTTTTCCTGTAGTCCACAATCATCTCCTTTGTCTTGATCAAGTTGAGGGAGAGGTTGTTGTCCTGGCACCACATGGCCAGGTCTCGGACCTGTATCACTAGCCACTTTAAACACTTAATATAATGTTTATATACCCTACATTAATCATCTCATATGTATATACTGTACTCTATACCATCTACTGCATCTTGCCATCTCTATGTCATACATGTATCACTAGCCACTTTAAACAATGCTACTTTTATATGTTTACATAGCCTACATTACTCATCTCATATGTATATACTGTCCTCGATACCATCTACTGCATCTTGCCTATGCCGTTCCGTACCATCCGTCATTCATATATCTTTATGTACATATTCTTCATCCCTTTACACTTGTGTGTATAAGGTAGTTGTTGTGAAACTGTTAGGTTAGATTACTCGTTGGTTATTACTGCATTG
The DNA here is from genome assembly GCF_036934945.1 of Oncorhynchus masou masou. Lineage (NCBI taxonomy): Eukaryota > Metazoa > Chordata > Actinopteri > Salmoniformes > Salmonidae > Oncorhynchus > Oncorhynchus masou. The sequence continues at coordinate 8,238,912 of NC_088231.1, read as the reverse complement.
TCGGAACTAGAAGCACAAGCATTTCGGGACACTCGCATTAACATCTGCTAACCATGTGTATGTGACAAATAGAATTTGATTTGATTATAGGTTTTCTCGTCTGTGATCAGGCCTACCACTGTTGTGTCATCAGCACAACTTAATGATGGTGTTGGAGTTGTGCCTAGCCTCACAGTCATGAGTGAACAGGGAGTACAGGAGGGGACTGAGCACACACCCCTGAGGGACCCCTGTGTTGAGGCGTGGCAGATTCATTGTTACCTATCCTTACCACCTGGGAGAAGCCCGTCAGGAAGTCCAGGATCCAGTTGCAGAGGGAGTGGTTTAGTCCCAAGGTCCTTAGCTTACTGATGAGCTTTGAGGGAACTATGGTGTTGAACGCTGAGCTGTAGTTAATAAATAGCATTCTCACATAGGGGATCCTTTTGTCCAGGTGGGAAAGGGCAGTGTGGAGGGCAATAGAGATTGCATCATCTGTGGATCTGTTAGGGCGGTATGCAAATTGGAGTGGGTCTAGTGTTTCTGGGATAATGGTGTTGATGTGAGCCATGACCAGCCTTTCAAAGCATTTAATGGCTACAGACGTGAGTGCTACGGGTCGGTAGTCATTAAGGCAGGTTACCTTAGTGTTCTTGGGCACAGGGACTATGATGGTCTGCTTGAAACATGCTGGTATTACAGAATCAGACAGGGAGAGGTTGAAAATGTTAGTGAAGACACTTGCCAGTTGGTCAGCGCATGCTCGGAGTACACGTCTTGCTAATCCGCCTGGCCCTGCGGCCTTGTGAATGTTGACCTGTTTAAAGGTCTTACTCACATCGGCTGCGGAGAGCGTGATCACACAGTCGTCCGGAACAGCTGCTGCTCTCATGCATGTTTCAGTGTTACTTGCCTCGAAGCGAACATAGAAGTAATTTAGCTCATCTGGCAGGCTTGTGTCACTGGGCAGCACTCGGCTGTGCTTTCCTTTGTAGTCGCTCTGGATAAGAGCGTCTGCCAAATGACTTAAATGTAAATGTAGTCTGTAATAGTTTGCAAGCCTTGCTACATCCGACGAGTGTCAGATGCCTCTCAAGTGGCAGCTTCATTAAATAGTACCCGTCTCAACATCAACAGTGAAGAGGCAACTCCACGATGCTGGCCGTCTAGGCAGAGTTCCTCTGTCCAGTGTCTGTTTTTTTGCCCATCTTAATCTTGTCTTTTTATATGCCAGTCTGAGACATGGCTTTTACTTTGCAAATCTGTCTGGAAGGCCAGCATCCCTGAGTCACCTCTTCACTGTTGACGCTGAGACTGGTGTATGCGGATACTATTTAATAAAGCTGCCAGTTGAGGACTTGTGAGGCACCTGTTTCTCAAACTGGACACTCTAATGTACTTGTTCTCTTGCTCAGTTGTGACCCAGGGCCTCCCATTCCTCTTTCTATTCTGGTTTGAGCCAGTTTGCTCTGTTCTGTGAAGGGAGTAGTACACAGCTTTGCACGAGATCTTCAGTTTCTTGGAAATTTCTCGCACGGAATAGCCTTCATTTCTCAGAACAAGAATAGACTGACAAGTTTCAGAAGAAAGTTCTTTGTTTCTGGCCATTTTGAGCCTGTAATCGAACCCACAAATGCTGATGCTCCAGATACTCAACTAGTCTAAAGAAGGCCAGTTGTATTGCTACTTTAATCAAGTTTTCAGCTGTGCTAACATAATTGCAAAAAAGTTTTCTAATGATCAATTAGCCTTTTAAAATGATACACTTGGATTAGCTGACTCAACGTGCCATTGGAAGACAAGAGTGATGGTTGCTGATAATGGGTCTCTGTACGACTATGTAGATATTCCATAAAATTCAGCCTTTTCCAGCTACGATAGTCATTTACAACATTAACAATGTCTACACTGTATTTCTGATCAATTTGATGTTATTTTAATGTACAAAAAAATGTGCTTTTCTTTAAAAAACAAGGACATTTCTAAGTGACCCCAAACTTTTGAATGGTGGTGTATAATCGGAGGTGGCGCCTGAGTGGAGGCTGTGTTTGCTGGGTGTGATGTGTCCTTCACACTGCTTAACCGAACCGCGCTGCACATCTGTGCTGCTAATATTAATTGTCGTTATCACTGAAAAGCTCTCAATCTCTCCAAATTCTATTTGTCCAGTCCACTTAGAAGTCAGATTTTAGTCAAAGATAATTTCAACTTGTCTTGTTTTAGTCAACTGAAATGATTTTTTTTGTTTACTTATAGATTTTTCTGGGTCTATTTGGTCAGTTATAGTGTCACTGAAAAATAGGTGATTTATTTTAGTCACTATTTCTGTTGACGGAATGAACACTGCTACAGATTCTTAAAAACAATATATCTTTGGTTTGCTGTAACCAAATAAAACCCATCCCTGCACTGGAGTTTTAAGGCCAAACCTTAAGAAAATGTTAATGCTTTAAAACAGAACAGGCTAAGAGAAAGTATAATAGTATTAATGAATGTTATTGGTCTATTTGATTCATTTTACTGTCTTCTCTCGATCGATGAGATTATGTATTTTTGTGTGTATATATTTAGTTTTCATGTATTTTCAAGAGGACCACATTGGAACTTGTTTGTGTTATCCATGATTTTGAAATGCAGCAGTATCCACGTGTGGTTGTATTGTGTTTTTAAATTCAAATAAAATCAACTATTTCTCTTCCTCTCCACCCCCCTATCCTTTTATTTTCCTACTACCCCACTTTCTCTTTCTCCCTCCTTTTTCTCTCTTTTTCCCTCCCTCCCAGATAATTTCCTTCATCGTCCACACCATGGTCAGAGGTTTCGTCCACTCCTGTGCTGGAGGACTCTATGCTGCTGTGTAAGTACATTACAACGTCAACTAAACACTTTGTTGGACTTTTGCTTTCCAGCATATTACACCCACGCTATGATCGTCTCAGTTAGATTCGTAGGTGTGTGTGTCAGAGTTTTGAGAATGGTTTGTTACACAATTTGGAAAACACTGTTACATATCAATAGGCACAGGGACTTTAAACTTTAAAATATGCATTCTCTTAACAAAACGTTGGTGCTACGGGTAAGGTGTCTGTTTTGGTTAAGTATGGTACTGTCAGTTTTGATTGGAGAGGTAACCATTACATCCCGCCCCTTCCAGATATCCGTCCAATCACTTTGGGACATTGACGGGGATGCAGTCGATGATCAGTGCGCTGTTCGCTCTCCTCCAGCAGCCTCTCTTCGTCATCATGGTGGGACACCTGGGAGGAGACCCCTACTGGGTGAGGCAACACACACACACACACACGCACACGCACAGGTCACATACATACTACTGAGATTATATGCAAATTAATTAAAACTGATTCATGTGAATGGACAGAAACAGAAAATTGAGGCAATAAGATTTATTAGAGAAGTATGTCTCAAACACGTTCTTTCTCTGACTAACTCTATCCTCCAATCAACAGATCAACCTGAGCCTGCTCTTTGCCTCATTGGCTGGATTCCTGTTGCCTGGATACCTGATCTATCACCGTAGGAACCTGATGCGAGAGAAGGTGGAGAAGCGTGAGAGGGAGGCCGCTAACCAATCAGAAAGAGAGAGAGAAACTTTAAGGCAATCAGAAAATGGCCATACCAAAAACCATACTAATGGACATCTCAGCAATTAAGCCTAAGAATCTTGACCGAACTAACAGTCAAATATCATCGTCGTTAATTGTAAAATATCATTATAGACCATCGTCATGATGATGACATTGATGGTTGTCATTTTCAACAAGGACAGTGATGACAATGTTGTGCACAGGAGTTTGGACTTGGGTCCATGTCGCCCTTAAGCCGTTTTTAATTTGACATCAAAATACACACTCAATATACTCATGACTGTTTTAGGTATGACATGCCAAAGAAATCCTAAAATATACATTTAACTCATATTTATTTGAATTGAAATCGTGGAAATCTCAATGGAAATCGAGGTTCAGCAATTCAATAAGCAATAATATTTCCGATGACCAAAAATTACATGAAGGTTATTAGTACCATTTCAGGTCACCCTTCAACCAACCGGAAGCACAGCGCTCAGTATTCTGTAGTAGACAGGAACTGAATCTCTTTCGCCATCAGATTGGCTGGTGTAACGTTGAACTACGTCCCCCACCCAACCACACCACAGTCACTTCATTCATTTAGGCCTAGAAGCCAGTCTGGTAGTAATATTTTATCAGACAGTGTTTGTTTGTCCTTCCCGGTTCCCTCCCTGTATCTATACTTGTCTTTATCTTGTCTCTACATCCAGCGGAGAATACAGATTATGAGGAGACAAAGTGGGAATGGTGGAGAAAGGGAACCTCCGTTTCCAAATCCATGTGCCTAGACCACCAGCCCATGGGGCCTGCACATCCATATTATTTTGACTATCAATCTGCACCTGCAATCTTTCACTGTGTCCCCTTTATGTCCATGTCAGACCTGTCATTATGTCCACCTGAAATCTTTCCCCGTGTCCCCTTCTTTATGTCCATGTCAGACCTGTCATTGTAAGTCCACTAAGTGCTATGCCCACTTGGTCAAGTCTGCGGCTGTGTCTGAAATGGCACCCTATATAGTGCACTACATTTAACCAGGGCCCATAGGGTAAAAGTTTGGACACACCCTGGGTCACTACCGCTATGTCCCTGTGTTCATCCCAGAGTTAGTATTTGAAATATCTCCGTGCGTCACAATGTGTCCACCCGAAATGTGGGATGAGTCCCAAATGGCACCCTATTTCCTATATAGTGCACTACTTTTGACCAGAACCATATGGGCCCTGTTCAAAGGCAGTATACTGCATAGGAAATTGGGTGCCATGTGGGACACAACCTAGGTTTTGAGATGACATCATTAGCCGTTGTCATTTCAGCCAATCATAGCTTAGTTCAGGACAGTGGTACAGTGTGTGAGGTGTTGTGCAGGCACAGCCTAGTTTGTAACAATATTGATGGAACTTTGTTTTTAGAGAATCATGTTGTTGAACTTGTTGCATATCATGAAATTGGAACGTGAAATGTCTTTATAGATATATAGAAATGCCAAATCAGTACCTATCACCGAAACCTTTAAGGTCAGCTATTGCACGTGAGCTTTTACGGAGAGTTGTAGATTAGTTTTACAGAAAAGTATTTATTTGTATAAACGTGGGAAAGAAAGAGCACTTGTCAAAACCTGATTCAATCTGGAGAACCAACCAACCAACCATCTTGAAATTTTAAACAGTATTTACAGTTAACAGTACCGTATGAGAGAATCATATACAGATGTGTTGCTCAAATCAACTCCAAAAGCTGGTTGAATCTGACCAACCGACCGTGTTCAGTGTTTAAAAACAAAACATTATTTACAGTTAACAATACTGCATGAGGTCAAATAAAACAGTATTTACAGTTAACAGTACTGTATGAGGTCAAATATAACAAACTGTATTACTAGCTAACAGTACTGTATGAAGTAAGATGGATGCACCTGAACCCCAATATCACTGTCCCCATGACAACGACAGTAGAACCACCTCATTGGAGCAGGGCTTCATTTAGCAGGTACATTGTGGCTGCTAGGCTATTTATTTAGGGTACAGAACATCCCAAATGGCACCTTATTCCTTATATTGTGCACGACTTTTGACCAGAGCCCTATGGGGTCTATGGTCAAAAGTAATGCACTATATACACTCTATAGGGTATGGGGTGCCATTTGGGATGGAGACATAGTGTGTATGTAGTAGCGCTTGAATCTAAAAGATAATACTGTCATGTAATAATGAATTGAATTATTCATAAATGATATGTGTGTGTGTGCTTTATTGTAAGTGCCTGGGAAGTCTTTTTTTGTGCTAGCCTGGTCCCAGATCTGTTTGTGCTCTTGCCAACTCCATTGCTCATTGTCAAGCCAAACATGGCATGACAATAAGTGAAAAGAAGTTGACATGATAGCACGAACAGACTGGCACTCGGGTATGTGTAGTACCTATAGAAGCCTGAAATGCACTATGAGAATATAAAGCCATAGTTTTATAGAGTATGCTTGTTGGATGTTCTCTCATCTTTTTAGACTTGAGAGTTGCTTTGCTATTTATTTGATTTTGTGCATCCCGAAAAAGAACATTTGGTTCATCCACATCACAGTTGCTCTCCAACTATGAGAGTAGGAGTGGTGATCTAGGATCTGTTTTGCCTTTTAGATCATAATGAATTAGATAACATGGACAGGGGGGGGGGACCTGATCCTAGATCAGTACTGCTACTCTGAGATGCTTTATGAATACAGCAACTTTCCCATATTTCCACCGCTGTGTGTGAGAACATCCATTATTATCACTGATCTTATAACATTTGTAATAATAAGATCATATTATGCGGGCCAATGTGGTGAAGAGAGTGTAAGAGGATCCAAAACAATGTATTATAAATAGGCTTTGAATAGAAAATGTCATATTTAAAGACATGCTCCGGAACTTTGATGACAAAGAAGTATTTTTTTAAACCGCCCGCTTTGGGTTGGATGTGTCAATGTGTGGTTCATACATGCATAATTACTGTCTTGCCTCAATTAGCCACAAAATCCAGAGTTTGAAAGCGACTGTTTTCTGGAAGCTGTGTGGCGCCATTTTCCATACTTTTTCACCCACGCGGGAAAGCCTCCTAGCAACGAAGTTCAGCCAATGAGCTTTTAGCCCCTCGCCATTTGAGTGACAGTTAGCAAGATGCACAAACAGCAGAGCGAGAGAGAGAGAGCAATGACGTGGTGCACATATGTGACGTAGTACGCAATTTCCGGGGACCACTTTTGGCTCGTGAGCATTACTTTCAGAACTACTGGCTAAAAAGTATACACAAGTACCGGAGAATCTCTTTAAGTGATTTCACTGATGTTTTTGGGGTGCTTCTCTTTGTGAAGTAATAAATGAACATATTTCAACTTGCGAGCCTGTATTTTATTGGTTTTATAGTGAACACGACCCAGGTATTATTTTAATTTCACCTTTATTTAACCAGGTAGGCTAGTTGAGAACAAGTTTACAACTGCGACCTGGCCAAGATAAAGCATAGCAGTGTGAACAGACAGCAAAACAGAGTTACACATGGAGTAAACAATAAACAAGTCAATAACACAGTAGAAAAAAAGAAAAAAGGAGTCTATATACATTGTGTGCAAAAGGGATGAGGAGGTAGGCGAATATTTACAATTTTAGCAGATTAAACACTGGAGTGATAAATGATCAGATGGTCATGTGCAGGTAGAGATACTGCTGTGCAAAAGAGCAGAAAAGTAAATAAATAAAAACAGTACGGGGATGAGGTAGGTAAATTGGGTGAGCTATTTACCAATGGACTATGTACAGCTGCAGCGATCGGTTAGCTGCTCAGATAGCAGATGTTTAAAGTTGGTGAGGGAGATAAGTCTCCAACTTCAGCGATTTTTGCAATTCGTTCCAGTCACAGGCAGCAGAGAACTGGAAGGAAAGGCGGCCAAATGAGGTGTTGGCTTTAGGATTGATCAGTGAGATACACCTGCTGGAGTGCGTGCTACGGGTGGGTGTTGCCATCGTGACCAGTGAACTGAGATAAGACGGAGCTTTACCTAGCATGGACTTGTAGATGACCTGGAGCCAGTGGGTCTGGCGACGAATATGTGGCGAGGACCAGCCGACTAGAGCATACAGGTCGCAGTGGTGGGTGGTATAAGGTGCTTTAGTAACAAAGCGGATGGCACTGTGATAAACTGCATCCAGTTTGCTGAGTAGAGTATTGGAAGCCATTTTGTAGATGACATCGCCAAAGTCGAGGATCGGTAGGATAGTCAGTTATACTAGGGTAAGTTTGGCGGCGTGAGTGAAGGAGGCTTTGTTGTGGAATAGAAAGCCGAATCTAGATTTGATTTTGGATAGGAGATGTTTGATATGAGTCTGGAAGGAGAGTAGAGTCAGACACCTAGGTACTTATACAGTGGGGCAAAAAAGTATTTAGTCAGCCACAAATTGTGCAAGTTCTCCCACTTAAAAAGATGAGGCCTGTAATTTTCATCCTAGGTACACTTCAACTATGACAGACAAAATGAGGGAAAAAAATCCAGAAAGTCACATTGTAGGATTTTTTATGCGTTTATTTGCAAATTATGGTGGAAAATAAGTATTTGGTCACCTACAAACAAGCAAGATTTTTGACTCTCACAGACCTGTAACTTCTTCTTTAAGACGCTCCTCTGTCCTCCACTCGTTACCTGTATTAATGGCACCTGTTTAAACTTGTTATCAGTATAAAAGACACCTGTCCACAACCTCAAACAGTCACACTCCAAACTCCACTGTGGCCAAGACCAAAGAGCTGTCAAAGGACACCAGAAACAAAATTGGACAGGCCTCTCATCTTTTTAAGTGGAAGAACTTGCACAATTGGTGGCTGACTAAATACTTTTTTGCCCCACTGTATAGAGGATCCAGATTGTCAAGCCCAGCTGATTTGTACAGGTCTTGCAGCTCTTTCAGGTGTGGGTCATTAGGTAATTCCTTGGCTGAGGGATTACAGAACTGTGGATTTATAGACTGACTTTACAGAGTCCGAACAGGTGAGTAACCTTCTCAAACTGTCATAAGACAGAAATGGGAACTTTATTTTTCTACCTCTAAAGATAAGGGTGTAAACCGACACCTACATCAACAGGATAAGGTGAAGTGTCTTTTAGTTAATGAGAAGTGGCAAGGATGTAAGGAGTCTTGCAGTAGAAATTGACCTAAGATCGGTTATGTTTTTTGAGGTAGGGATTGGTCTTGAGTAAACTGAAAGAGAAGGATGCATTAGATCAGGGGTTGTAAATCAGCCTATTCTTTCTTAACCTCGTTCCCAGTCTCAATTGCTACTGCATAAAGAGCCGACTTGTAGACAAGATTAGTAATTGTTTTTATATTTTATTTAGTGAGTCCAAAGTTGTCAGTTAAGGGTCCAGAGAGTTGAAATGCAAAGACATATTTTCTGTGAAATCACGTGACGGTCATTGAGATGGGTTACAATGTTAGTCATAACAGTAACATTGTTTACTCTCTTCAGATATGTTCTTTAATATTTGATACAGGCTTTGCTATCTCCACCTCTGCCCATAAACCCTCCTGAAGGCTGATGCCTCGCTGTGTATCCTGGCACATCACCCTCTACTTCAAATCTTAGTCAGTTTATTGAATAAACTAGAAAATTACATGCGTGAATTGTGGCTAACAAGGACTTTTGTCTTGTTGTATAATGTAATAAAGTGTCCTCTAGTACATGGCAACAACCACCAAGAATGTAACATTTACCCACATCATTAGAAGTAAGAGCTTACGACAATTAAAATTGGGCACGGAAGAGTAGATTCACGTCCCAGAATATTTTAACATTTTAATTGGGACCTTCAGTAGTACTCTTGCTGCAGCAAGGGACATTGTTAATGTAACAAACTCTCTCACAGGGCAAAGGTCATCAGCAAGCATCTAATATATAATATATAGTGCATTCGGAAGGTATTCAGACCCCTTGACTTTATCCACATATTTGTTATGTTACAGACTTATTTTAAAAATGATTAAATGAAATATGTTCTTTGTCAATCTTCACACAATACCCCATAATGACAAAATGAAACAGTTTTTAGTCATTTTTTGCCAATGTATTAAAAATAAAAAAAACAAGGGCCTCCCGGGTGGCACAGTGGTTAAGGGCGCTGTACTGCAGCGTCAGCTGCGCCACCAGAGACTCTGGGTTCGTGCCCAGGCTCTGTCGTAACCGGCTGCGACCGGGAGGTCAGTGGGGAGACGCACAATTGGCCTAGCGTCGTCCGGGTTAGGGAGGGTTTGGCCGGTAGCAAAATCCTTGTCTTATCGTGCACCAGCGACTCCTGTGGCGGTCCGGGCTCAGTGCACACTAACCAAGGCTGCCAGGTGCACGGTGTTTCCTCCAACACATTGGTGCGGCTGGCTTCCGGGTTGGATGTGCGCTGTGTTAAGAAGCAGTGCGGCTTGGTTGGGTTGTGTATCGGAGGACACATGACTTTCAACCTTCGTCTCTCCCGAGCCAGTACGGGAGTTGTAGCGATGAGACAAGATAGTAGCTACTAAACAATTGTGGAGAAAAAGGGGTAAAAAAACCAGATACCTTATTTATATTAGTATTCAGACCCTTTGCTATGAGACTCAAAATTTAGCTCAGGTGCATCCTGTTTCCATTGCTCACCATTGAGATGTTTCTGCAAATTAATTGGAGTCCACCTGTGGTATATTCAATAGATTGGATTATGACTTGGAAAGGCACACACCTGTCTACAGTATATAAGGTCCCATAGTGCATGTCAGAGCAATGCATGTCAGAGCAAAAAACAAGCCATGAGGTCGAAGGAATTGTCCGTAGAGCTCTTCGATACGATTGTGTCAAGGCACAGAACTGGGGAAGCGTACCAAAACATTTCTGAAGCATAGAAAGGTCCCCAAGAACACAGTGGCTTCCATCATTCTTAAATGGAAGAAGTTTGGAACCACCAAGACTCTTCTTAGAGCTGGCAGCCAGCTAAACTGAGCAATCGGGGTGAAGGGTCTTGATCATGGAGGTGACCAAGAACCTGATGGTCACTGACAGAGCTCCAGAGTTCCTCTTTGTAGATTTCTCCAGAGAGACAACCATCTAAGGCACTCTACCAACCAGGCCTTTATGATAGAGTGGCCAGACAGAAACCACTCCTCAGTAAAAGGCACCTAAAGACACTTCAGACCATGAAAAACAAGATTCTCTGGTCTGATGAAACCAAGATTGAACTCTTTGGCCTGAATGCCAAGTGTCATGTCTGGAGGATACCTGGCACCCTCTTTACGGTGAAGCCTGGTGGTGGCAGCATCATGCTGTGGGAATATTTTTCAGCGGCAGGTACTGAGCGACTAGTCAGGATCGTCGAAAAGATGAACGGAGCAAAGTACAGCGAGATCCTTGATGAAAACCTAAGGACAATGACTCGAAGCACACAGTCAAGACAATGCAGTAGTGGCTTTGGGACAAGTCTTTGAATGTCCTTGAGTGGCCCAGGCAGAGTCTGGACTTGAACCCGATCGAAGTCTCTGGAGAGACCTGAAAATAGCTGTCCAGCGACGCTCCCCATGCAACCTGACAGAGGACCTGCAGAGAAGAATGGGAGAAACCCCTTAAATACAGGTGTGCCAAGCTTGTAGCGTCATACCCAAGAAGACTCAAGGCTGTAATCACTGCCAAATTGTGCTTTAACAAAGTACTGAGTAGAGGGTTTGAATACTTATGTATTTTTGATATTTCAGTTTTTATATAACGTTACTAAAAACCTGTTTTTGCTTGTCATTATGGGGAATTGTGTGAATGATGAGGGGAAAAATCTATTTAATCAATTTTAGAACAAGGCTGTAACGTAACAGTGTGAAAAAAGTCAAGAGGTCTGAAAACTTTCCGAATGCACTGTATGACCTTTAGCAAACACTTTTATCCAAAGTAACTTCGTCATGCTTGGATAATTAAAAAAAAAATATGGATGGTCCGGGAATCGAACCCACTATCATGGCGTTGCAAGCTGAGCTATGAAATACATTTCATAAATATGCCCCTGAAGGTGTTACAGTACCTCCACTTTGAAGCAAATAGGTTAACTGTTGAATGCCCCCAATGAACCAAATTGCATCCCCGTTAGCAATGAGCACTCGGGGGCCGGCGTCCCTCCAGAGTGTTCAATCGCAGTGCGACAGCTTTTTTGCCCATCTGCCTCACAGGGCACTCGCGATAGGCCACTTGGGTCACGCGGCAGCCGTGTGCCACCCGCTGATATGCCGTTTTCCTCACACAACCCAACCACCGTTCTATAGACCGGCAACACTACAGCTGCCAGTCTGAGCCTGTGGTATACCTACTCCCTGTCGTCACTTATTTTATATGTATTATTTAAGATGCATTGTCTGTGCCACCACCATGTTTGACAGTGGGGATGGTGTGTTCAGGGTGATGAGCTGTGTTGCTTTTACGCCAAACATAACGTTTTGCATTGTTGCCAAAAAGTTCAATTTTGGTTTCATCTGACCAGAGAACCTTCTTCCACATGTTTGGTGTGTCTCCCAGGTTGCTTGTGGCAAACTTTAAACGACACTTTTTATGGATATCTTTAAGAAATGGCTTTCTTCTTGCCACTCTTCCATAAAGGCCAGATTTGTGCAATATACGACTGATTGTTGTCCTATGGCCAGAGTCTCCCACCTCAGCTGTAGATCTCTGCAGTTCATCCAGAGTGATCATGGGTCTCTTGGCTGCATCTCTGATCAGTCTTCTCCTTGTATGAGTTGAAAGTTTAGAGGGACGGCCAGGTCTTGGTAGATTTGCAGTGGTCTGATACTCCTTCCATTTCGATATTATCACTTGCACAGTGCTCCTTGGGATGTTTAAAGCTTGGGAAATCTTTTTGTATCCAAATCCGGCTTTAAACTTCTTCACAACAGTATCTCGGATCTGCCTGGTGTGTTCCTTGTTCTTCATGATGCTCTCTGCGCTTTTAACGGACCTCTGAGCCTATCACAGTGCAGGTGCATTTATTTTGGAGACTTGATTACACACAGGTGGATTGTATTTATCATCAGTAGTCATTTAGGTCAACATTGGATCATTCAGAGATCCTCACTGAACTTCTGGAGAGAGTTTGCTGCACTGAAAGTAAAGGGGCTGAATAATTTTGCACGCCCAATTTTTCAGTTTTTGATTTGTTAAAAAAGTTTGAAATATCCAATAAATGTCGTTCCACTTCATGATTGTGTCCCACTTGTTGTTGATTCTTCACAAAAAAATACAGTTTTATATCTTTATGTTTGAAGCCTGAAATGTGGCAAAAGGTCGCAAAGTTCAAGGGGGCCGAATACTTTCGCAAGGCACTGTATATACAAACAGAAAGAAAGAAAAACACAGTAAATAACTATCAGTAATAAGGTCCTCAAAAGATATTTCTGAATTGCACTAGCGGCACCAAAACGTCACATTTAATAACATTTGTGAGATTCTTTCACAAACTCAGTAAAGACCAATGGAATTTCCAGAGTTAACCATCCCTGAGAATGGGGGTGGTAACTCGTATGTCTAAAGTTTAGTAAAGATATTAGGTACATTGGAACTATTTGTAAAAGGGCTTTATAAATGAAAACATAGCAATGTATCCACCTACGTGACATCAGAGGACCAACCAACTTTCTAGTAGAGAATGCAGTGATGAGTACTAAAACTGTCATCTGAAATAAAGCACAGTGCGCTATGATAAACTGCTTTAACGGCTTTAATGAAGTGGCAACTGTTCATATAGATGATGTCGCCTGAACATGGATGGTGAGTAACCTTCTGTATTAAGACAGAAATGGGAACTTCATTTTTAGAACTGTAAGATAAGGGTGTAATCTAAGGCTACAACGACAGGGCAAAGTAAAGTGCCTTTTAGTTAATAAGAAGTCACGTGGTGGCAAGGACACAAGGAGCCATGCAGTAGAAACTGACCTAAGATCAGTTGTGTTTCCTCCCCAAGTGGTTTTTAGGTAGGTATTGGTGTTGCGTAAACTGAGCCTAGATCTGTGTCTAAGGGCAACTTGTAGTCTGCCTGAAGTGGGACGCAAACTGCAGATACCTTTTCTTTGCAATCATGTGACTAACACGGCGTTAGTCTTTCAGTCATGCATGTGGGTACAATGTGGAGATGGTACCTGAGTATCTGCTTCTTGTAACGGCTGTCGTCGGTGTAAGAAGGTGAGGACCAAGGTGCAGCGTGATATTGTTCATGATTTTTAATAAAATAAACTGAACACTGAAATACAAAACAAAGAAACAACCGAAACAATTCTGTCTGGTGCAGACACACAAAGACTGAATATAACCACCAACAAAACACAATTGAAAACAGGCTACCTATGGTTCTCAATCAGGGACAACTATTGACAGCTGCCTCTGATTAAAAACCACACCAGGCCAAACACAGAAATAGAAAATCATAGAAAAACTAACATAGACAACCCACCCAACTCACACCCTGACCATACTAAAACAAAGACAAAACAAAGGAACTAAGTTCAGAACGTGACACTTCTATAAACCAATGAGGATATGGGAGAGGCAGGACTTAACACAAATTTTCTATGAAATCATATGACTTACACTCAGAGATGCTCTTTAATATTTGATACAGGCTTTGCTATCTCCACCTCTGCCCATAAACCCTCCTGAAGGTGAATGCCTCGCTGTGTGTTCTGGCCCATCACCTTCCAAATCTTATTCTGTCAATTTATAGAATAAACTGCCAAATTCCATACATGAATTGACCCTAGCAATTACTTTAGTCTTGTTGTGTAACGTAATTGTGTCCTCCAATACATGGCAATAACTACCAAGGATGTAACAAATACATTATCATGAGTAGTAAGAGCTACAACAATTCAAATTAGGGTTTAAACACTGTTTCCCAACCTTGTTCAATGAACCATAAACAATTCATGAACAGGACACTAACAGCTTACAGACGGTAGGTAATTAAGATCATAGTTATGAAAACGTAGGACACTGAATAGGTCTTTCTACTGACTGAAAAACACCAAAAGAAAGATGCCCAGGGTCTCCACTCATCTGTGTGAATGTGCCTTAGGCATGCTGCAAGGAGTTATGAGGACTGCAGATGTGGCCAGGGCAATAAATTGAAACGTTGAGACGCCTAAGACAGCACTACAGGGAGACAGGACAGACAGCTGATTGTCCTCTCAGTGACAGACCACGTGTAACAACACCTGCACAGGATCGGTACATCCGAACATTACACCTGTGGGACAGGTACAGGAAGGCAACAACAAGTGCACCAGTTACACCAGGAACGCACAATCCCTCAATCAGTGCTCAGACTGTCTGCAATAGGCTGAGAGAGGCTGGACTGAGGGCTTGTAGGCCTGTTGTAAGGCAGGTCCTCACCATACATCACCGACAACACTGTCACCTTTGGGCACAAACCCACCGTCACTGGATCCGACAGGACTGGCAAAAAGTGCTCTTCACTGACGAGTTGCGGTTTTGTCTCACCAGGGGTGATTGTCGGATTTGCGTTTATCGTCGAGGGGATGAGCGTTACAATGAGGCCTGAAGTCTGGAGCGGGATCGATTTTGGAGGTGGAGGGTCCGTCATGGTCTGGGGTGGTGTGTCACTACATCATCGGACTGAGCTTGTCATTGCAGGCAATCTCAACGTTGTATGTTACAAGGAAGACATCCTCCTCCCTCATGTGGAACCCTTCCTGCAGGCTCATCCTGACATGACCCTCCAGCATGACAATTCCACCAGCCATACTGCTCGTTCTGTGCATGATTTCCTGCAAGACAGGAATGTCAGTGTTCTGCCATGGTCAGCAAAGAGCCCGTATCTCAATCCCATTGAGCATGTCTGGATCTGTCTGGGACGTGTTAGATCAGAGGATGAGGGCTAGGGCCATTCCCCGCAGAATGTCCAGGAACTTGCAGGTGCCTTGGTGGAAGAGTGGGGTAACATCTCACAGAAAAAAAATGGCAAATCTGGTGCAGTCCATGAGGAGGAGATGCACTGCAGTACTTACTTGCTGAGAATAAGCGCAGTTTACATTTTCGCTGAGTTTATATGCCATTTAGCTGACACTTTTATCCAAAGTGACTTACAGTAACGCTTGCATACATTTTTTTAACATATGTGTGGTCCCAGGAATCTAACCCAGTATCATGGTATTGCAAGCTGAGCAATGAAATGCATTTCTGAAATATGCCCCTGAAGGCGCTGTTACAGAACATCTATATTTAGCACAGTAGAAAGCGTGCTTCCAGACCGGAACCAAGTAAAATGTGAAGGCGCATTCAAGAATGACAACACCTCACTTGATTGGTCGGAAGAAAAAGCCTTGTCCGCCAGAGCTCCTTTTTTTCTGTGCCACTTGCTTGCAGATTATTATTTATTTTTTACTACTTTAAAACCTTTGACACTGGTCAGTCGCAAAATTTGTGCCAAAAGTCTGGAGCACACAGATTTGACATCAGCAAATGTAATTGTGATACACAGGAGAAGAGTCACCAGTCGCAATGTAGTTGCATGCTTGCATATCTTATTGAATTTATCCACATATCAACTTGCATGTTTGCAAGTGTTGTATTTATTCACACATAACGTTATGCACTTGCAAGTGCTGTTTAATTTGTTCTCAAAATAAGTTTGCAAATATGTTTTGCAACTACAAAACTCAGTATACAGGTGCTGCTCATATTTTACATGTGCAAATCATACTTTAAAAGCTTCTATGCAATTATTCTACCTCCATAATGAAAGCATTGGACATAGGGAACGTGGGAAATAGCAAGGGGGAGGAATTGTTTTGCGTACTGGGATCGACACTGGGTTACGGTTCAAACACTTAAAAGGCAGTAAATGAGGCTTAATGAACTGTTTCGCTGCCAGACAAGGCTCTGCTGATAGCCAGGTGTAGCAGTGGTAAGGTGTTGGGACTGCTTTTGGAACTCGAGACTTCCGGAATAGGATGATGTAGTACTGTAGCTGCCCCTTTGAGGACTATAATTGGAGCAGAATGCCGACACGTATACAAACTCAACCTGATGTCACAAACGTCGTAGTGAGGAGACCAAAGCGCAGCGTGATGTGAATCCATGTTTTTAATGTAAGACGGAAAATAACACGAAGTACACTAAACAAACAAATCATCAAAACGACCGCTATAAAGACTGAGTGCAAACATGGAACATCACATAGACAATAACCCACGAAATGCCCAAAGAAGATGGCTGCCTAAATATGGTTCCCGATCAGAGACAACGATAAACAGCTGCCTCTAATTGAGAAACAATCTAGGCAACCATAGATATACATAAACACCTAGATGGTAAACAACCCCATAAACCTACAAAACCCCGAGACAGTCAAAAAACACATACATCACCCATGTCACACCCTGACCTAACCAAAATATATAAAGAAAACAAAGAATACTCAGGTCAGGGCATGACACCTGAACCTAAAAGGTCAGGGCATGACACCTACCCAGCTCAGCAAGGTAACGCAACAGCTATTCTTGATGCTCTTGAAGATTACTTTATGCCAGCAAAGGTTGTTATTTACGAGCATTATGTTTTCTCTAGTGCAATTCTCAGATGATTTATTATAGACACGGTGCAGGTAAAGGGCAGGTCGAGGGCAGGCAGAGGTTCGTGACCAGGTCAAAGTCAGGCAGGTACAGGACGGCTCGGGGTCAGGACAGGCAGTGGTTCATAATCCGGTCAGAGTCAGTGTCACACCCTGACCATAGTTTGCTTTGTATGTTTATATATTTTGTTTGGTCAGGGTGTGATCTGAGTGGGCATTCTATGTTGTGTGTCTGGTTTGTCTGTTTCTGTGTTTGGCCTGATA